>NW_027525399.1:0-20035 GCF_052094955.1 Ictidomys tridecemlineatus | reverse complement strand
TGATACAGAAAGCAGAGGTTTAAGATAGGTGTGCAGAAGGACCCTTACAGAGAAAAGAGGTTGAAGACTGAAAGACTCTTACAGAGAGCAGACATTGGAGACTGGGGTGCAGAATGACTGTTGTAGAGAACAGAGGTTGGAGACTGGTTTACAGAAGGACCATTGCAGAAAGTAGAGGTTAGAGACTGGGTTTCAGAAGGATCATACAGAGAGCAGAGTTTTGAAACTGAGGTGCAGTAGGACTGTGGCAGAGAGAAGAGGTTGGAGTATGAGGTGCAGAAAGACTATTACAGATTGCACAGTTTGGAGACTGGGTGCATAAAACTGATACAGAAAGCAGAGTTTGGAGACTGGGGTGCAGAAGGCCCCTTACACAGACCAGAGGTTGGAGACTGGGGTGGAGAAGGACTTTTGCAGAGAGCAATGGATTGAGACTCGGGTGCAGAAGGACTCTTACAGAGAGCAGAGTTTGAAGACTGGTTGCAGAAGGACTGTTTCAGAGAGCAGAGGTTGCAGAGTGAGGTGCAGAATGATGGTTACAGAGAGCAGAGTTTGGAGACTGTGGTGCAGAAGGACTGATATAGAAAGTAGAGGTGGGACACTGGGTTGCAAAAGGACCCTTACAGAGAACAGAGGTTGGAGACTGCAGTACAGAAGGACTGTTGTAGAGAACAAGGTTTGAGACTGGGGTTAAGAGGTACCAATGCAGAGAGCAGAGGTTGGAAACTGGGGTGCAGAAAGAATGTTACAGAGAGCACAGGTTGGAGACTGAGGTGTAGAAGGAGTGTTACAAAGAGCAGAGTTTGGAGACTGAGGTGGAGAAGGACTGTTACAGAAATCAGAGGTTGAAAATTGGGTTGTAGAAGGACCCTTACAGAGAGCATAGTTTGGAGACTTCCGTACAGAAGGACTGTTACACAGAGCAGATCTCGGAGACTGCGGAGCAGCAGGACTGTTGCAGAGGACAGAAGTTGGAGATTGTGGTGGAGAAAAAATGTTACAGAGAACAGAGTTTGGAAACTGGAGTGCAGAAGGATTTTACGGAGAGCAGAGTCAGAAAACTCTGGTGCAGAAGAACTGTTGCACAGAGCAGAAGTAGGAGACTGGGGTCCAGAAGGATCGTTGCAGAGAGTAGATTTTAGAGACTGAGGTGCAGATGGACTGTTAAAGAGAGAAGAGTTTGGAGACTGAGGTGCAGAAGGACAGTTACAGAGATCAGAGTTTGGAGACTGGTATGCAGAAGGACTGTTACAGAGAGCAGAGTTTGGAGACTGGGGTTCAGATGTTTCTTACAGAGAGCAGAGTTTGGCGACTGGGGTGCAAAAGGAACGTTGCAGAGAGCAGATTTTGGAGACTGGGATGGAGAAAAATCGTTGCAGAGAGAAGAGGTTGGAGACTGGAGTGCATAAGGATCTTACAGAGAGAAGAGGTTCGTTACTAGGGTGCAGAAGGACTGTTGCTGAGAGAAGAGGTTGGAGACTGGGGTGGAAAAAAATCATTGCAGAGAAAAGAGGTTGGAGACTGGGGTTCTCAAGGCCTGTTACAGAGAGCAGATTCGAGACTGGGTTGCAAAAATCCTGTTATAGAGAGCAGAGGTTGGAAACTATTCTGCAGAAGGACTGTTACAGAGAGCAGAGTTTGGAGACTGGGTTGCAGAAGGGTCTTACAGAGAGCGGAGGTAGGAGACTAAGGTGCAGAAGGATCATTGCAGAGAGTAGAGTTTTTAGACTGAGTTGCTGAAGGACTGTTGCACAGAGCAGATGTTGGAGTCTGGTGTGCAGAAGGACTGTTACAGAGAGCAGTGTTTGGAGACTGGTTTGCAGAAAGATCCTACAGAGAGCAGAGGTTGAAGAATCAGGTGCAGAAAGACTGATACAGAGAGTAGATGTTGGAGACTGAGGTGCAGAAGTAACGTTGCAGAATACAGAGTTTTGAGACTGAGATGCACAAGGATTGTTACAGAGAGCAGAGGTTGGAGACTGGGGTTCAGAAAGACTGTTGCAGATAGCGGATTTTGGAGACTGGGGTGCATAAGGACTGTTATAAAGAGCAGAGGTTGGAGACTGGGGTTCAGAAGGACTGATACAGAAAGCAGAGATTAAAGTCTTGGGTGCAGAAAGACTGTTACCGAGAGCAGAGGTTGGATTCTTTAGTACAGGAGGACTGTTACAGAGAGCACAGGTTGGAGACTGGGGTGCAGAAGGACTGTAAAAGAGAGCTGATGTTGGTAACTTGGGTGCTGAAGGACTGTTGCAGAGAGCAGATGTTTTAGACTGGGTAGAGAAGAACTATTGCGGAGAGCAGAGGTTGGAGACTGGGTTACAGTAATACTGTTACAGAGAGCAGAGGTTGGAGACAGCGGTGCAGAAGGATCTTATAGAGAGCAGAATTTGAAGACTGAGATTCAACGGACTGTTAAAGAGAGCAGAGGTTGGATACTGAGGTGTAGATGGACTGTTACAGAGAGCAGAGGTAGGAGACTGGGGTGCAGAAGGTTCGTTCCAGACAGCAGAGTTTTTAGGCTGAGCTGAGAAGGACTGTTGCAGAGAGCAGAGGTTGGAGACTGGGTTGCAGAAGGACTGTTGCAGAGAGCAGAGTCTGGAGATTCAGGTGCAGAAGGACTGTTACAGGAAGCAGAGTTTGGAAATTGGGATGCAGGAGGACCGTTAAAGAGAGTAGAAGTTGAAGACTGCGGTATAGGACTATTACCCATAGCAGAGGTTGGAGACTGGGGGTACAGGAGAACTGTTACAGAGAGCAGACGTTGAAGACTGAGGTGTAGAAGGAATGTTACAGAGAGCAGAGTTTGGAGACCGAGGTGCAGAAGGACTGTTACAGAAAGCAGAGGTTTGAAATTGGGGTGTAGAAGGACCGTTACAGAGAGCAGAGGTAGGAGACTGGGGTACAAAAGGACTATTACACAGAGCAGATCTAGGAGACTGGGGAGCAGAAGGACTGTTGCAGAGGACAGAAGTTGGAGACTGAGGTGGACAAGGAATGTTACAGAGAGCAGAGTTTAGTAACTGGAGTGCAGAAGGATCTTACAGAGAGTAGATGTTGGAGACTGTGGTGCAGAAGGATTGTTGCACAGAGCAGAAGTTGGAGACTGGGGTCCAGAAGGATCGTTGCAGACAGCAGATTTTAGAGACTGAGGTGCAGATGGACTGTTACAGAGAGCAGAGTTTGGAGACTGAGGTGCAGAAGGACAGTTAAAGAGATCAGAGATTAGAGACAGGTGTGCAGAAGAAGTGTTACAGAGAGCACAGTTTGGAGACTGGGGTTCAGATGTATCTTACAAAGAGCAGAGTTTAGATACTGGGTTGCAAAAGGACTGTTGCAGAGAGCAGATGTTGGAGACTGGGATGGACAAGAATCGTTGCAGAGAGAAGAGGTTGAAGACTGGAGTGCATAAAGATCTTACAGAGAGCAGAGTTTGGTGACTAGGGTGATGGAATGTTGCCGAGAGCAGAGGTTGGAGACTGGGGTGTAGAAAAATCATTTCAGAGAGAAGAGGTTGGAGACTGGGGTTCTGAAGGCCTGTTACAGAGAGCAGAGGTTCGAGACTGGGTTGTAAATTTCTGTTACAGAGAGCAGAGGTTGGAAAACTATTCTGCAGAAAGACTGTTACAGAGAGCAGAGTTTGGAGACTGGGTTGCAGAAGGGTCTTACAGAGAGCAGATGTAGTAGACTGAGTTGCAGAAGGATCGTTGCAGAGAGAAGAGTTTTTAGACTGAGTTGCTGAAGGACTCTTGCAGAGAGCAGATGTTGGAGACTGGTGTGCAAAAGGATTGTTGCAGAGAGCAGAGGTTGGAGACTGGGGTGAAGAAGGATCAGTGAAGAGAGCAGAGGTTGGAGACTGGTGTGCAGAAGGACTGTTACAGAGAGCCGAGTTTGAAGACTGGGTTGGAGATGGATCCTACAAAGAGCAGAGGTTAAAGAATCAGGTGCAGAAAGACTGTTACAGAGAGTAGATGTTGGAGACTGAAGTGCAGAAGTAACGTTGCAGAGTACAGAGTTTGGAGACTGAGGTGCAGAAGGATTGTTACAGAGAGCAGAGGTTGGAGACTGGGGTGCAGAATGACTGTTGCAGATAGCGGACTTTGGAGAATGGGGTGCAGAAAGACTGTAATAGAGAGCAGAGGTTGGAGACTGGGGTGCAGAACGAGTGATACAGAAAACAGAGATTGGAGTCTGGGGTGCAGTAAGACCATTACAGAGAGCAGAGGTTGGATTCTGCAGTACACGAGGACTGTTACAGAGAGCAGAGTTTGGAAACTGGGGTGGAGAAGGACTGTAAAAGAGAGCTGATGTTGGTAACTAGGGTGCCGAAGGACTGTTGCAGAGAGCAGAGTTTTGAGACTGGGGTGCAGAAGAACTGTTGCAGAGAGAAGAGGTTGGAGATTGGGGTGCAGAAGGACTGTTACAGAGAGCAGAGGTTGGAGAGAGCGGTGCAGAAGTATCTTGCAGAGAGTAGAATTTGGAGACTGAGGATCAGAAGAACTGTTGTAAAGATCAGAGGTTGGAGACTGGGGTGCAGTAGGATCACTGCAGGAGAGCAGAGGTTAAAGACTGGGGTGCAGAAGGATTGTTGCAGAGAGCAGAAGTTAGAGACTTGCGTGCAGAAGGCCTGTTACAGAGAGGAGAGTTTGGAGACTGGGGTGCAGAAGGACTGGTAAAGAGAGCAGATTTTGAAGACTGGGTTGCTGACGGATTTTACAGAGAGCTGAGTTTGGATACTAAGTGCAGGTGGACTGTTACAGAGAGCAGTGGTTGGAGGACTGAGGTGCAGAAGGATCGTGGAGAGCAGAGGTTTCAGACTGAGGAGCAGAAGTACTGTTAAAGAAAGCAGAGGTTGTAAATTGGGGTGCAGAAGGACCGTTACATAGAGCAGAGGTTTTAGACTATGGTATAGAAGGACTGTTAGAGAGAGCAGAGGTGGGAGACTTGGGTTCAGAAGAACTGTTACAGAAAGCACAGTTTTGAGACTGAGGTGAAGAAGGATAGACACAGAGAGAAAAGTTGGAGACTCGGGTTCAGAAGGACTGATACAGAGACAGAGTTTGGAGACTGGGGTGCAGAAGGACCTTTACAAAGAGCAGAGTTTTGTGAATGCGGTACAGAAGGACTGTTACAGAGAGCAGATTATTGGAGACTGGAAAGCAGAAGGACTGTTGCAGAGGACAGAGTTTGGAGACTGGGGTGCCGCAGGACCCTTGCAGAAAGCCGAAGTTGGCGACTAGAGTGGAGAAGGAATGTTAGAAAGTGCAGAGTTTGGAAACTGGAGTGCAGAAAGATTTTACAGAGAGCAGACGGTGGAGACTGTGGTGCAGAAGGACTGTTTGCAGAGAGCAGATGTTGGAGACTGGGGTCCAGAAAGATCGTTGCAGAGAGCAGAGTTTGCAGACTGGAATGCAGAAGGCTGTTGCAGAGAGAAGATGTTGGAGACTGGGGTTCAGATGGATCTTAGAGAGAGCAGAGCTCAGAGACTGAGGTGCAGAAGGATTTTAACAGTCAGCAGAGGTAGGAGACTGGGGTGCAGGAGGTTCGTTTCAGACAGCAGAGTTTTCAGACTTTGGTGCAGAAGGACTGTTGCAGAGACCAGATGTTGGAGACTGGGGTGTAGAAGGACTGTTGCAGAGAGCAGAGGTTGGAGACAGGGGTTAAGAATGATCGTTGCAGAGAGAAGAGATTGAAGACTGTTGTGCAGAAGGAATGTTACAGAGATCAGAGTTGGGAGACTGGGTTGGCGAAGGATCCCACAGAGAGCAGAGGTTGGAGACTGAAGTGAAGAAGTACTGTTACAGAGAGTATAGGTTGGAGACTGAGGTGCAGAAGGACCGTTGCAGAGAACAGAGTTTGCAGACTGAGGTGAAGAAAGATTGTTACAGAGAGCAGAGTTTGGAGACTGGCGTGCAGAAGGACTGTTGCAGAGAGCAGAAGTTGGAGACTGATGTAAAGAAGGACTGTTTCAGAGAGCAGAGGTTGGAGACTGGGGTGCAGAAGGCCTGTTACAGAAAGCAGAGACTCTAGTATTGGGTGTAGAAAGAACGTTACAGAGAGTTGAGGTCGGAGAATGCAGTACAGAAGAACTGTTGCAAGCAGCAGAATTTAGAGACTGGGGTGCAGAAGGACTGTTGCAGAGAGCAGAGGTTGAAGACTGAGGTGCAGAAGTCATGTTACATAGAACAGAGGTTGCAGACTGGGGTGCATAAGGGTCGTTGCAAATAGCAGATCTTGGAGACAGGGGTGCAGAAGGATCTTACAGAGTGCAGAAGTGGAGACTGGGTTGCAGAAGTATTTTACAGAGAGCAGAGTTTGGAGAATGAGGTGCAGAAGGACTGTTACAGGCAGCAGAGGTAGGATACTGGGGTGCAGAAAGTTCGTTGAAGACAGCAGAGTTTTCAGACTGAGGTGCAGAAGGACTGTTGCAGAGAGCATTTGCTGGAGACTGGGGTGGCAGAAGAACTGTTGCAGAGAGCAGAGGTTGGAAACTGGGGTTAAGAGGGATGGTTACAGAGAGCAGAGGTTTGAGACTGGTTTGCAGAAGGACTGTTACAGAGAGCAGATTTTGGAGACTTGGTTTTGGAAGGATACTACAGAGAGCAGAGGTTGGCTAGTGAAGTGCAGAACGACTGTTACAGAGAGTAGAGGTTGGAGACTGAGGTATGGAAGTCTTGTTACAGAGAGAAGAGGTTGGAGCCTTGGATGCAGAAGGACTGTTGCAGAGAGCATAGTTTGGATACTGGGGTGAAGATGGATCTTACAGAGAGAAGAATTTGGAGACTGTGGTGCAGACGGATCGTTGCACACTGAAGATTTTGGAGACTGGGGTGCAGAACGCCTGCTACAGAGAGAAAAGTTTGAAGACTGGCGTGCAGAAGGCCTGTTATAGAGAGGAGAGTTTGGAGACTGGGGTGCAGAAGGACTGTTATAGAGAGCAGAGTTTGGAGACTGGGTGGCTGAAGAATATTACATAGGAGCAGAGTTTGGAGACTAAGTGCAAGTGAACTGTTACAGAGAGCAGTGTTTGAAGACTAGGGTGCAGAAGGATCCTGCAGAGAGCAGAGGTGTCAGACTGAGGTGCAGAAGGACTGTTACAGAGAGCAGAGGTTAGAGACTGGGGTGTAGAAGGACTGTTACTGAGAGCAGAGTTTGGAGACTGAGGTACAGAAGGACTGTTACAGAAAGAAGTGGTTGGAAATCGGGGTGCAGAAGGACCGTAACAGAGACCAGAGTTTGGAGACTATGGTTTAGAAAAACTGTAACAGAGAGCAGAGGTTGCAGACTGAGGTGCAGAATAATAGATACAGAGAGCAGAGGTTTTAGACTGGGTTTCAGAAGGATGTAGAGAGAGCAGAGGTTGGAGACTGAAGTACAGAAGGACTGTTACAGAGAGTAGAGGTTGGAGACTGAGGTGCAGAAAGACCGTTGCAGAGATCAGAGGTTGGAGACTGGGGTGCAGTAGGATCATTGCAGAGAGCAGAGATTGGAGATTGGGATGCAGAAGGATCGTTGCAGAGAGCAGAGTTTGGAGACTGGGGTGCAGAAGGCCTGCTACAGAGAGCAGAATTTGTAGACTGGAGTGCAGAAGACCTGATACAGAGAGGAGAGGTTAGAGACTAGGGTGCAGAAGGACTGTTATAGAGAGCAGAGTTTGGAGACTGGGTTGCTGCAGGATCTTACAGAGAGCAGAGTTTAGAGAATTATGTACAGGTGTACTACTGTTACACAGAGCAGTGGTTGGAGACTGGGTTGCCGAAGGATCATGCAGAGAGCAGAGGTTTCAGTCTGAGATGCAGAAAGACTGTTACAGAGAGCAGAGTTTGGAGACTGCGGTGTAGGACTGTTACCGAGAGGATCGGTTGGAGACTGGGATGCAGAAGGACTTTTACAGAGAGCACAAGTTGGAGACTGAGGTGCAGAAGGATGGATACAGAGAACGAAGTTTGGAGACTGGGGTTCAGACAGGCTGATACAGATAGCAGAGTTTGAAGACAGGGGTGTAGAAGAACCGAAACAGAGAGCAGAGTTTTGACACTGCGGTACAGAAGGACTGTTACAGAGAGAAGATCTCGGAGACTGGGGAGCAGAAAGACTGTTGCAGAGAGAATAGTTTGGAGAATGAGGTGCAGAAGGACTGTTACACAAAGCAGAATTTGGAGACTGAGGTGCAGAAGGACTGGTACAGAGCAGAGTGTGGAGACTGTCGTGCAGAAGGACTGTTACGGAGAGCAGAGTTTGAAGACTGGGTTCAGATTGATCTTACTGAGAGCAGAGTTTGGAGACTGGGGTGCAGAAGGACTGTTACACAGAGCAGAGTTTGGAGACTGGGGTGCAGAAGGCCTGTTACACAGAGAAGAGTTTGGAGACTTGGTTCCAGAAGTCCTGTTACAGAGAGCAGAGGTTGGAGACTGTTTTGCAGAAGGACTTCACAGAATGCAGAGTTTAAATACTGGGTTGCAGAAGGATCAAACAGATGGCAAAGTTGGGAGACTGAGGTGCAGAAGGACTGTTACAGAGAGCAGAGGTAGGAGACTGGGATGCAGAGGGGTCGTTGCAGAGAGCAGAGTTTTCAGACTGAGGTGCAGAATGACTGTTGCAGAGAGCAGATGTTAGAGACTGGCATGCAGAAGGACTGTTGCAGAGAGCAGATGTTGGTATCTATGGTTCAGAAAGACTGTTGTAGGAAGCAGAGGTTGGAGACTGGGGTGAAGAAGGACTGTTGCAGAGAGCAGAGTTTGGAGACTCGGGTGCAGAATGACAGTTTCAGAGAGCAGAGGTTAAATACAGGGGTGCCTAAGGATATTACAGAGAGCAGAGTTTGGAGACTGAGTTGCAGCAGGTCTGATGCAGAGATCAGAGGTTAGAGACTGAGGTGCAGAAGGAGTCTTACAGAGAACAGAGGTTGGAAACTGGGGTACAGAAGGACTGATACAGAAAGCAGAGATTGGAGTCTGGGGTGCAGAAAGACTGTTACAGAGAGCAGAGGTTGGATACTGCAGTATAGGAGGACTGTTACAGAGAGCAGAGGTTGAAGACTGGGGTGCATAAGTACTGTAGCAGAGAGCAGATGTTGGTAACTAGGGTGCAGAAGGACTGATGCAGAGAGCAGAGTTTGGAGACTGGGGTGCAAAATGACCCTTGCGGAGAGCAGAGGTTTGAGACTGAGGTGCAGAAGGACTGTTACAGGGAGCAGAGTTTGGAGACAGGGGTGCAGAAAGATTTTACAGAGAGCAGAATTTAGAGACTGAGGTGCAGAAGGACTGTTGCAGAGATCAGAGGTTGGAGACTGGGGTGCAGTAGGATCATTGCAGAGAGCAAAGTTTGGAGACTGGGGTGCAGAAGGATCGTTGCAGAGAGCAGAGGATTGAAAGTGGGGTGCAGAAGACCTGCTATAGAGAGCAGAGTTTTGAGACTGTAGTGCAGAAGTCTTGTTACAGAAAGGAAAGGTTGGAGACTGGGGTGCAGAAAAACTGTTAGAGAGAACAGAGTTTGGAGACTGGTTTAGTGAAGGAACTTACAGAGAGCAGATGTTGGAGACTGAGGTGCAGGTGGACTGTAACAGAGAGCAGTGTTTGGAGACTGGAGTGCAGAAGAATCATGGAGAGCAAAGGTTTCAGACTGAGGTGCAGAAGTACTGTTACAGAGAGAAATGGTTTGAGACTGAGGTGTAGAAGGACTGTTACAGAGAGCAGTGTTTAGACACTGACGTGCAGTAGGAGTGTTACAGAAAGCACAGGTTGAAGACTGAGGTGCAGAAGGATAAATACAAAGAGCAGAGGTTGGAGACTCGGATTCAGAAGAACTGATTTAAAAAGCAGAGGGTGGAGACTGGGTTGCAGAAAGACCATTGCAGAGAGCAGAGGTTGGAAACTGCGGTACATAAGGTCTGTTTCAGAGAGCAGATCTCGGAGACTGGGAAGCAGAAGGACTGTTGCAGAGGACAGAGGTTTGAGACTGGGGTGGAAAAGAAATTTTACAGAGAGCAGAGTTTGAAAACTGGAGTGCAGAAGGATATTACAGAGAGCAGAGTTTGGAGACTGTATTGACGAAGGACTGTTGCAGAGAGCAGACGTTGGAGACTGGGGTCCAGAAGGTTCGTTGCAGAGAGCAGAGTTTGGAGACTGGGGTGCAGAAGAACTGTTGCAGAGAGCAGATGTTGGAGAATGGGGTGTAAAAGAACTGTTTCAGATAGCAGATTTTAGAGACTGAGGTGCAGAAGGATTGTTACAGAGAGCAGGGTTTGGAGACTGAGGTGCGGAAGGACTGTTACAGAGAGCAGCATTTGGAGACTGGAATGCAGAAGGACTGTTACAGAGAGCAGCAGTTGGAGAATGGGGTTCAGATGGATGTGACAGAGAGCAGAGTTTGCAGACTGGGGTGCAAAGGGACAGTTGCAGAGAGCAGATGTTTGAGACTTTGGTGTAGAAGAATCGTTGCAGAGAGAAGAGTTTGGAGACTGGGGTGCAGAAGGCCTACTACAGAGAGCAGAGGTTGGAGACTGAGGTGCAGAAGGACTGTTTCAGAGATGAGAGGTTGGAGACTGGGGTTTAGTTGGATCATTGCAGAGAGCAGAGTTTGGAGACAGGCGTACAGAATCATCGTTGCATAGAGCAGAGTTTGGAGACTGGCATGCAGAAGGCCTGTTACAGTGAGGAGAGGTTGGAGACTGGGGTGCAGAAAGACTGTTATAAAGAGCAGTGATTGGAGACTGGGTTGCTGAAGGATCTAACAGAGAGCAGTGGTTGGAGACTGAGCTGCAGGTGGACTGTTAGAGAGAGCAGTGGTTGTATACTGGGGTGCATAAGAATCATGGTGAGCAGAGGTTTCAGACTGAGGTAAAGGTGGACTTTCACAGAGAGCAGTGGTTGGAGACTGGCATGTAGAAGGACTGTTACAGAGAGCAGATTTTGGAGACTCAGGTGCAGAAAAAATGTTACAGGAAGCAGAGTTTGGAAATTAAGGATCAGAAGGACCGTTACAAAGAGCAGAGTTTGGAGACTGTGGTATAGGACTGTTACCTAGAGCAGAGGTTGGAGACTGGGTTCAAAAGAACTCTTACATAGAGCATAGGTTGGAGATTGAGGTGAAGAAGGATAGATACAGAGAAAAGATTTTGAAGACTGGGTTGGAGAAGGAATATTATAGAGAGCAGAGTTTGGAAACTGGAGTCAGAAGGATCTTACAGAGAGCAGAGGTTTGAGATTGTGGTGCAGAACGACTGTTGCAGAGAGCAGACGTTGGGCACTGGCGTCCAGAAGGATCATTGCAGAGAGCGGAGCTTGGAGACTGGAGTGCAGAAGGAGTGTTGCAGAGAGAAGATGTTGTAGACTGGGGTGCAGAAGGACTGTTGCAGAGAGCAGATTTTAGAGAATGGGGAGCAGAAAGACTGTTACAGGGAGCAGAGGTTTGAGACTGAGGTGCAGAAGGACTATTACAGAGAGCAGAGTTTGGAGACTTGGGTGTAGAAGGACTGTTACAGAGAGCAGAGGTTGAAGACTGTTTTTACAGAAGGACGGTTGCATAGTGCAGAGTTTAAAGACAGGGTTGCAGCAGTATTTTACCAAGAGCAGAGTTTGGAGAATGAGGTGCAGAAGGACTGTTACAGGCAGCAGAGTTAGGAGACTGGGGTGCAGAAAGTTCGTTGAAGAAAGCAGAGTTTTCAGACTGAGGTGCAGAAGGAGTGTTGCAGAGAGCAGTTGTTGGAGACTGGGGTGCAGAAAAACTGTTGCAGTGAGCAGAGGTTGGAAACTGGGGTTAAGAGGGATGGTTGCAGAGAGCAGACGTTGGAGACTGGTGTGCAGAAAGACTGTTATAGAGAGCAGATTTTGGAGACTGTGTTTTAGAAGGATACTACAGAGAGCAGAGTTTAGCGAGTAAAGTGCAGAACGACTGTTACAAAGAGTAGATGTTGGAGACTGGGGTGCAGAAGGACTGTTGCAAAGAGCAGAGGATGGAGACTGGGGTGCAGAAGGACTTTGCAGAGAGCAGAGCATGGAGACTGGGCTGCAGAAAGACTGTTTTAGAGATCAGTGGTGGGAGACTGGGTTGCAGAAGGAATGTTGCAGAGAGCAGATGTTGGGGACTGAGGTACGGAAGTCCTGTTACAGAGAGAAGAGGTTGGAGCCTTGGATGCAGAAGGACTGTTGCAGAGAGCAGAGGTTGGATACAGAGGTGAAGATGGATCTTACAGAGAGAAGAATTTGGACACTGAGGTGCAGAAAGACTGTTGCAAAAATCAGAGTTAGTAGACTGGGGTGCAGTAGGATCATTGCAGAGAGCAGAGATTGGAGACTAGGGTGCAGAAGGATCATTTCACAGTGCAGATTTTGGAGACTGGGGTGCCGAAGTCCTGCTACAGAGAGAAGAGTTTGGAGACTGGCGTGCAGAAGGCCTGTTATAGAGAGGAGAGGTTGGAGACTTGAGTGCAGAAGGACTGTTATAGAGAGCAGAGTTTTGAGACCGGGTTGCTGAAGAATCTTAAAGAGAGCAGTGTTTGGAGACTAGGTGCAGGTGGACTGTTACAAAGAGCAGTGTTTGAAATCTGGGGTTTAGAAGGATCGTGCAGAGATCAGAGGTGTCAGACTGAGGTGCAGAAAGACTGTTACGGAGAGCAGAGGTTCGAGACTGAGGTGTAGAAGGACTGTTACAGAGAGCAGAGTTTGGAGACTGTGGTACACAAGGACTGTTAGAGAGAGCTCAGTTTGGAGACTGGGGTGCAGAAGGAGAAATGCAGAAAAAAGAGTTTGGAGACTGGGGTGCCGAAGGACAGTTACAGAGAGCACAGATGGAGACTGGTGTGCAAAAGAAGTGTTGCAGAGAGCAGAAGTTAGGAGACTGGGGTGAAGAAGGACCGTTGCAGAGAGCAGAAGTTGGAGACTGAAGTGTGAAGAACTGTTACAGAGAGCAGAGTTTGGAGACTGGGGTGCAGAAGAACTGATACCAAAAGCAGACGTTGGAGACTGGGGTGCAAAAGGACCGTTACAGAGAGAAGATGTTTAAGACTGTTGTACAGAAGGACTGTTACTGAGAGCAGAGGTTGGAGACTTGGGTGCAGAAGGACTGATGCAGAGAAAAGAGTTTGGAGACTGGGGTGCAGAAGCACTGTTACAGATAGCACAGTTTCGAGACAGGGTTGCAGAAGGATCATACAGAGAGCATTTTTGAGACTGAGTTTCAGAAGGACTGTTTCAGAGAGCAAAGGTTAAAAACCGGGGTCCAGAAGGATCGTTTCAGAGTTGAGAGTTTTCAGACTGATGTGCAGAAAGACTGTAATAGAGAGCAGATATTGGATCATGGGGTGCAGAAGAACTTTTACAGAGGGCAGAGTTTGGAGACTGGGGTGCAGAAGAATCGTTGCAGAGAGCACAGGTTGGGGACTTGGGTGCAGAAGGCCTGTTACAGAGAGCAGAGTTTGGAGACTGGGGTGTAGAAGGACTGTTACACAGAGCAGAGTTGGACGAATGGGTTTCAGAAGGATCTTACAGAGAACAGAGTTTGTAGTCGGAGGTGCAGAAGGACTTTTGTAGAGCATAGAGGTTGGAGACTTAGGAGCAGATTCACTGTTGTAGAGAGCAGAGGCTGGAGACTGAGGACCAGAAAAATTGTTACAGAGATCAGAGTGTGGAGACTGGGAAGAAGAAGGAGTGTTAAAGAGAGCAGAGTTTGGAGAATGGGGTGCAGTAGAACTGTTACCTTGAGCAGAGGTTGGAGACTGGGGTGCAGAAGGACTGTTGCAGAGAGCAGAGTTTGGAGACTGAGGTGCAGAAGGACTGTTACAAAGAGCAAAGGTTGGAAACTGGGGTGCAGAAAAACCGTTGCAGAGAGCAGAGGTTGGAACCTTGGGAGAAGAAGAATCGTTGCAGAGAATGGATGTTGGAGCCTGGGGTGCAGAAGGACTGTTACAGAGAGCAAAGGTTGGAGACTGAAATGCAGAAAGACCTTTACAGATTGCAGAACTTCGAGACTGTGGTGGAGTAGGACTTTTGCAGAGAGGAAAGGTTGGAGACTGGGGTGCAAAATAATTCTTACAGAGAGCAGAGTATGGAGACTGGGGTGCAAATGGAGTTTTACAGAGTGCAGCATTTGGAGATTGGGGTTCAAAAGAACTGTTACAGAGAGGAGAGGTTGGAGACTAGGGTGTAGAAGGTCTCTTACAAAAAAAAAGAGTTTGGAGACGTACGTGAAGATGAATTTTTAAAAAGAGCAGAGTTTGGACACTGATATGCAGAAGAACAGTTACAGAGAGCAGAGCTTGGAGACTGGGGTGAAGAAGGAGTGTTGCAGAAAGCAGAGTTTGGAGACTGAGGTTAAGAAGGACTGTTATAGAGAGCCGAGGTTGGAGACTTGGGTGCAGAATAACTAATATGGAAAGTCGAGTTTGGAGTCTCGGGTGCAGAAGGACCATTACAGACAGCAGAGGTTGAAGACTGCAGTACAGAAGGACTGTTACAGAGAGCAGAGTTTGGAGCCTGGGGTGTACAAAGACTTTTGCTTAGAACAGAAATTGGAGGTGCAGAAGGACTGTTGCAGAGAGTAAAAGTTGGAGACTGAGGTGCAGAAGGATCGCTGCAGAGAGCAGAGTTTTCAGACTGAGTTGCAGAAGTACTGTTAAAGAGAGCAGATGTGAAAGACTGGGGTGTACAAGGACTGTTGCAGAGAGTAGCAGTTGGAGAATGGCGTCCAGAAGGACTGTTGCCGAGAGCAGAGGTTTAAAACTGGGGTGGAGAAGAACTGCTGCAGAGAGTAGAGGTTAGAGACTGAGGTGCAGAAGGACTGTTACAGAGAGCAGACGTTGAAGACTGGGGTGCAGAAGGACTGACACAGAAAGCAGACGTTGGTGACCTGGGTGCAGAAGGACTGTTGCAGAGAGGAGAGGTTGGAGACTGATTTGGAGAAAGACTGTTGCAGAGAGCAGGTGTTGGAGACTGGGGTGCAGAAGAACTGTTGCAGAGAGCAGAGATTGCATACTGGGGTGAAGAAGGACTATTGCAGAAAGCAGAGGTTGCAGAATGAGGTATAAAAGGACTGTTACAGAGAGCAGAGTTTGGAGAATGTGGGGCAGAAAGACTGATACAGAAAGCAAAGGTTTGAGACTGGGCTTCAGAAGGACCCTTACAGAGAACAGAGTTTGGAGACTGTGGTACAGAAAAACTGTTACAGAGAGCAGAGGATGGAGACTGGGGTGCAGAATAAGTGTTGTAGAGAACAAAGTTTGGAGACTGGGGTGCAGAAGGACCATTACAGAAAGCAGAGGTTGGAGATTGGGGCGCAGAAGTACTGTTGCAGAGAGAAGATGTTGGTGTCTGAGGTGCAGAAGGACTGTTACAGAGGGCAGAGGTTCGAGACCGGGGTGGAGAAGGACTGATACAGAAAGGAGAGTTTGGAGACTGGGGTGCATAATGACCATTACAGAGAGCAGGGGTTGGAGACTGCAGTACAGAAGTACTGTTACAGAGAGCAGAGGTTTGAGACTGCGGTGGAAAAGGACTGTTACAGAGAGCATATTTTGGAGACTGGGGTGAGGAAAGACTGTTGCAGAGAGAAGAGGTTGAAGACTGGGTTGCAGACGGACTGCTGCATAGAGCAGAGGTTGCAGAGTGAGGTGCAGAAGGACTGTTACAGAGAGAAGAGTTTGGAGACTGTGGTGAAGAAAGACTGATACAGAAAGCAGAGGTTAAAAACTGGGGTACAAAAGAACTGTTGTAGAGAAAGGTTGGAGACTGCGGTGCAGAAGGAATGTTACAGAGAGCAGTGTTTGGAAACTGGGGTGCAGAAGGATCTTACAGAGAGGAAAGTTTGGAGACTGGAGAGCAGAAGAAATTTTGCAGAGAGCAGACGTTGGAGAATGGGGTGCAAAAGGATCATTGCAGAGAGTAGATTATGGAGACTGGGGTATAGAAGGACTGTTCTAGAGAGAAGAAGTTGGAGACTGGGGTGCAGAAGGACTCTTGCAGAGAGCAGTTGTTGAAGACTGATGTGCAGAAAAACTGTTACAGAGAGCAGTGTTTGGAGACTGAGGTGCAGGACTGATATTGAGAGCAGAGGTTTGAGACTGGGGTGCACAAGGACTGTTAAAGAGAGAACATTTTAGAGACTTGAATGCAGAAGGCCTGTTACAGAGAGGAGAGGTTGTAGACTGGGGTGCAGAAGGACTGTTAAAGAGAACAGAGGTTGGAGACTGATGTGCAGAAAAACTGTTACAGAGAGCAGAGGTTTGAGACTGGGGTGCAGAAAAACTGTTGCAGAGTGCAGTGTTTGGAGACTGGGGTGCAGAAGGACTGTTGCAGAGAGCAGAGGTTGGAGACTGGCGTGCAGAAGGACTGTTACAGCGAGCAGAGTTTGAAGCCTGGCATGTAGAAAGACAGATAAAGAAAGCAGAGTTTGTAGACTGGGTTGCAGAAAGACTGATACAGAAAGCAGAGGTTTGAGATGGGGTGCAGAAGGACCCTTACAGAGAACAGAGGTTTGAGACTGCGGTACAGAAGGACTGTTACAGAGAGCAGAGGTTGGAGACTGGGGTGCACAATAAATGTTGTAGAGGAAAGAGGTTGGAGATTCTGGTGCTGAAGGACCATTGCAGAAAGCATATGTTGGAGACTGGGTTTCAGAAGGATCTTACAGAGAGCAGAGTTTGGACACTGAGGTAGAGAAGGACTGTTGCAGAGAGCAGAGGTTCGAGATTGGGGTGCAGAAGTACTGTTGCAGATAGCAGAGGTTGGAGTCTGAGGTGCAGAAGGACTGTTACAGAGAGCAGAGGTTGGTGACTTCGGTGGAAAAGTACTGTTGCAGAGAGCAGATTTTAAAGACTGGGGTGAGGAAGGACTGTTGCAGAGAGCAGAGGTTGAAAACTGGGGTGCAGAAGGACTGATACAGAAAGCAGAGGTTGGAGACTGGGGTGCAGTAGGACCCTTACAGAGAACAGAGGTTGAAGACTGCGGTACAGAAGAACTGTTGTAGAGAACAAGGTTGGAGAGTGGGGTCCAGAGAGACTACTGCAGAGAGCAAACTTTGGAGACTGGGGTGCAGAAGGAATGTTACAGATAGCAGAGTTTGAAACTGGGGTGCACAAGGATTTTACAGAGAGGAAAATTAGGAGACTGGGGTTCAGAATGAGTTTTGCAGAGAGCAGACGTTGGAGACTGGGGTGAAGAAGGATCATTGCAGAGAGTAGATTATTGAGACTGTGGTATAGAAGGACTGTTCTAAAAAGCAGAGGTTGGAGACTGGGGTACAGAAAGACTGTTTCAGAGAGCAGTTGTTGAAGACTGAGGTGCAGAAAAATTGTTACAGAGAGCATGTTTGGAGACTAAGGTGCAGGACTAATCCTGAGAGCAGAGTTTGAAAACTGGGGTGCAGAAGGATCTTACACAGAGCAGAGTTTGGAGACTGAGTTGCAGAAGGACTGCTCCAGAGAGGAGAGGTTGGAGATTGGGGTGAAGAAGGACTGTTAAAGAGAGCAGAGTTCAGAGACTTGGGTGCAGAAAGCCTGTTACAGAGAGCAGAGGATGGAAACTGAGGTGCAGAAGGACTGTTGCAGAGAGAAGAGGTTGGAGATGAGGTTCAGAAGTACTGTTACAGAGAGCAGAGTTTGGAGACTGGGGTGCAGAAGGACTGATATAAAAAGCAGAGTTTGGAGACTGTGGTGCAGAAGGACCGTTACAGAGAGCAGAAGTTGGAGACTGTGGTACAGAAGGACTCTTACAGAGAGCAGAGTTCTCACACTGGGGTGCAGAAGGACTACTGCAGACAACAGAGGTTAGAGACTGAGGTGTAGAAAGACCGTTGCAGAGAGCAGAGGTTGGAGACTGATGAGCAGAAGCATTGTTACAGAGATAAGAGTTTGGAGACCGGGGTACAAAAGGACTGTTTCAGAGAGTAGAGGTTGGAAACTGGGTGCAGAAGGATCTTACAGAGAGCAGAGTTTGGAGACTGGGGTGCAGAAGGACTGTTGCAGAGAGAAGAGGTTGGAGACTGGGGTGCAGAAGAATCATTGCAGACAGAACAGGTTGAATACTGGGGTGCAGAAGGATGGTTACAAAATGCAGAGTTTGAAGACTGCGGTACAGAAATACTGTTACAGAGAGTAGAGGATGGAGACTGCGGTGCAGAAGGATCATTGGAGAGGGCAGAGGTTAGAGACTGGGGTGCAGAAGGACTGATCCAGAAATCAGAGTTTGGAGCCTGAGTTTTTCAAGGATCTTACCAAGCTCAGAGTTTGGAGATTGAGGTGCAGCAGGACTGTTAGAGAGCACAGAGTTTGGAGACTGAGGTACAGAAGGATCGTTGCAGAGAGCAGAGTTGGAGACTGTGTTGCAGAATGATCGTTACAGAGAGCAGAGGTTTGAGACTGGGGTGCAGAAGGACTGTTAAAAAAAGCACAGGTTGGAGACTGGGGTGCAGAAAAAATTCTGTAGAGAGCACAGGTTGGAGACTGTGGTGCAAAAAAAGTGTTGCAAAGAGAAGAGGTCGGAGACTGTGGTGCAGAAGGACTGATATAGAAAGCAGAGGTTAAAGACTGGGGTGGAGAAGGACCCTTACAGAGAGCAGAGTTTGGATACTGGGGTGCAGTAAGACTGTTACAGAGAGCAGAGTTTGGAGACGGGGTGGAGAAAAATCATTACAGAGTGAAGAGGTTGGGGATGGGGTGAAGAAGACCTGTTACAGAAAGCAGAGGTTGGAGACTGAGGTGCAAAAGGACTGTTCCAGAAAGCAGAGTTTTGAGACTGAGGTGTAGAAGGACTGTAACAGAGAGCAGAGGTTGGAGACTGGCGTGTAGAAGGACTGATACACAAAGAACAGTTTGGAGACTGGTGTGCACAATGACAGTTACAGAGAGCAAATGTTGGAGACAGCAGTACAGAAGGACTGCTACAGACAGCAGAGTTTGGAGACTGGGGTGGAGAAGGAGTGTTACAGAGAGCATATGTTAGAGACTGGGGAGCAGAAGGACTCTTTCAGAGAGCGGAGGTTAGAGACTGAGTTGAAGAAGGACTGTTGCAGAAAACAGATGTTGGAGAATGGGGTGCATAATGACCGTTGCAGACAGCAGAGGTTAAAGACTGAGGTGCAGAAGGACTGTTGTTGAGAGCAGAGTTTGGAGACTGGGGTGCAGAAGGACTGTTGCAGAGACTATAGGTTGGAGACTGAGGTGCTGAAGTCGTGTTACAGAGAGCAGAGTTTAGAGACTCGGGTGCAGAAGGACAGTTACAGAGAGCAGAGTTTAAATACAGGGCTGCAGAAGGATCTTACAGAGAGCAGAATATAGAGACGGAGGTGCACTTGGACTGTTACAGAAAGAAGAGGTTGGGAATTGGGGTGCAGAAGGATTGTTACAGAGATCAGAGATGAAGATTGCGGTATAAAAAAACTGTTAAAGAGAGCCGAGGTTGGAGACTCGGGTGCAGAAGGAATGTTACAGAGAGCACAGGTTAGAGACTGAGGTGCAGAAGGATAGATATGGAGAGCACAGGTTTGAGACTGGGGTTCAGATGGCCTGATATAGAAAGCAGAGTTTGGAGACTAGGTGCCGAAGGCACGTTACAAAGAGCAGAGGTTGGAGACTGCGGTACAGAAGGACTGTTACAGAGAGCAAATGTTGGAAACTTGGGAGTAGAAGTACTGTTGCAGAGGACAGATGTTGGAGACTGGGGTGCCGCAGGACACTTGCTGGAAGCAGAGGATAAAAACTGGAGTGGAGAAGGAATGTTACAGAGAGCAGAGTTTTGAAACTGAAGTGCAGAAGGATCATACAGATAGCAGAGTTTGGAAACTATGGTGCAGAAGGACTATTGCAGAGAGCAGATTTTGGACACTGGGGTGCAGAAGGACTGTTGCAGAGAGCAGAGGTTGGAGACTGGAGTGCAGAAGGACTGTTGCAGAGAGCAAAGTTTAGAACCTGAGGTGCAGAAGTCCTGTTACATAGAGCAGAGGTCAGAGACTGAGGTGCAGAAGGATTGTTATAGAGAGCAGAGTTTGGAGACTGGGGTGCAGAAGGACTGTTACAGAGAGCAGAGATTTGAGACTGGGGTGCAGA
>NW_027525398.1:0-20036 GCF_052094955.1 Ictidomys tridecemlineatus | reverse complement strand
AGCAGAGACTGGCGAGAATCACTTTCATGGAAAGGGCCTGCCAAGCTTCCAAAAAACTACGAGTTGCCTGAAATCTCAGCACACACTTTTTCACCCAATCTTGATGAAACTTTCAGGTAATGATCAGTACACCAATCCCACTTGGCACGCCAAATTTCGTTCTTCTAGGTGAAACCGTTCGTTAGCAGGAATCGGTTTCATTTTGAGGATTCACTCTGTTTTCTCCTATAGGGATACATGTATTTGGTACTCTAAATCAAACACGGTTTGTGCTAGCTCTTTGAAACTTGACACAATAAAGCAGTTTCAAGTTCTATCTCTATGGTTTGTTTGCTGTTGATGTAGACCTAAGCAGAGACTGGCGAGAATCACTTTCATGGAAAGGGCCTGCCAAGCTTCCAAAAAACTAGGAGTTGCCTGAAATCTCAGCACACACTTTTTCACCCAATCTTGATGAAACTTTCAGGTAATGATCAGTACACCAATCCCACTTGGCTCGCCAAATCTCGTTCCTCTAGGTGAAACTGTTTGTTGGCAGTAACCGGTTTCGTTTTGAGGTTTCACTCTGTTTTCTCCTATAGGGATACATGTATTTGGAACTCTAAATCAAACACGGTTTGTGCTAGCTCTTTGAAACTTGACAAAATAAAGCAGTTTCAAGTTCTCTCTCTATGGTTTGTTTTCTGTTGATGTAGCCCTAAGCAGAGACTGGCGAGAATCACTTTCATGGAAAGGGCCTGCCAAGCTTCCAAAAAACTACGAGTTGCCTGAAATCTCAGCACACACTTTTTCATCCAATCTTGATGAAACTTTCAGGTAATGATCAGTACACCAATCCCACTTGGCTCGCCAAATCTCGTTCTTCTAGGTGAAACCGTTCGTTGGCAGTAACCGGTTTCATTTTAAGGTTTCACTCTGTTTTCTCCTATAGGCATACATGTATTTGGAACTCTAAATCAAACACGGTTTGTGCTAGCTCTTTGAAACTTGACACAATAAAGCAGTTTCAAGTGAAGTCTCTATGGTTTGTTTGCTGTTGATGTTGCCCTAAGCAGAGACTGGCGAGAATCACTTTCATGGAAAGGTCCTGCCAAGCTTCCAAAAAACTACGAGTTGCCTGAAATTTCAGCACACACTTTTTCACCCAATCTTGATGAAACTTTCAGGTAATGATCAGTACACCAATCCCACTTGGCTCGCCAAATCTCGTTCTTCTAGGTGAAACCGTTCGTTGGCAGTAACCGGTTTCATTTTGAGGTTTCACTCTGTTTTTTCCTATAGGGATACATGTATTTGGAACTCTAAACCAAACACGGTTTGTGCTAGCTCTTTGAAACTTGACACAATAAAGCAGTTTCAAGTTCTATCTCTATGGTTTGTTTGCTGTTGATGTAGCCCTAAGCAGAGACTGGCGAGAATCCCTTTAATGGAAAGGGCCTGCCAAGCTTCCAAAAAACTACGAGTTGCCTGAAATATCAGCACACACTTTTTCACCCAATCTTCATGAAACTTTCAGGTAATGGTCAGTACACAAATCCCACTTGGCTCGCCAAATCTCCTTCTTCTAGGTAGAACCGTTTCTTGGCAGTAACCGGTTTCATTTTGAGGTTTCACTCTGTTTTCTCCTATACAGATACATGTATTTGGAACTCTAAATCAAACCCGGTTTGTGCTAGCTTTTTGAAACTTGACACAATAAAGCAGTTTCAAGTTCTATCTCTATGGTTTGTTTGCTGTTGATGTAGCCCTAAGCAGAGACTGGCGAGAATCACTTTCATGGAAAGGGCCTGCCAAGCTTCCAAAAATCTACGAGTTGCCTGAAATCTCAGCACACACTTTTTCACCCAATCTTGATGAAACTTTCAAGTAATGATCAGTACACCAATCCCACTTGGCTCGAAAATTTTGTTCTTCTAGTTGAAACCGTTCGTTGGCAGTAACCGGTTTCATTTTGAGGTTTCACTCTGTTTTTTCCTATAGGGATATATGTATTTGGAACTCTAAATCAAACACGGTTTGTGCTAGCTCTTTGAAACTTGACACAATAAAGCAGTTTCAAGTTATATCTCTATGGTTTGTTTACTGTTGATGTAGCCCTAAGCAGAGACTGGCGAGAATCACTTTCATGGAAAGGGCCTGCCAAGCTTCCAAAAATCTCGAGTTGCCTGAAATCTCAGCACACAGTTTTTCACCCAATCTTGATGAAACTTTCAGGTAATGATCAGTACACCAATCCCACTTGGCTCGCCGAATCTCGTTCTTCTAGGTGAAACCGTTAGTTGGCAGTAACCGGTTTCATTTTGAGGTTTCACTCTGTTTTCTCCTATAGGGATACATGTATTTGGAACTCTAAATCAAACACGGTTTGTGCTAGCTCTTTGAAACTTGACACAATAAAGCAGTTTCAAGTTCTATCTCTATGGTTTGTTTGCTGTTGATGTAGCCCTAAGCAGAGACTGGCGAGAATCACTTTCATGGAAAGGGCCTGCCAAGCTTCCAAAAAACTACGAGTTTCCTGAAATCTCAGCACACACTTTTTCATCCAATCTTGATGAAACTTTCAGGTAATGATCAGTACACCAATCCCACTTGGCTCGCCAAATCTCGTTCTTCTAGGTGAAACCGTTCGTTGGCAGTAACCGGTTTCATTTTAAGGTTTCACTCTGTTTTCTCCTATAGGCATACATGTATTTGGAACTCTAAATCAAACACGGTTTGTGCTAGCTCTTTGAAACTTGACACAATAAAGCAGTTTCAAGTGCAGTCTCTATGGTTTGTTTGCTGTTGATGTTGCCCTAAGCAGAGACTGGCGAGAATCACTTTCATGGAAAGGGCCTGCCAATCTTCCAAAAAACTACGAGTTTCCTGAAATCTCAGCACACACTTTTTCACCCAATCTTCATGAAACTTTCAGGTAATGGTCAGTACACCAATCCCACTTGGCTCGCCAAATTTTGTTCTTCTAGTTGAAACCGTTCCTTGGCAGTAACCGGTTTCATTTTGAGGTTTCACTCTGTTTTCTCCTATAGGGATACATGTATTTGGAACTCTAAAACAAACACGGTTTGTGCTAGCTTTTGAAACTTGACACAATAAAGCAGTTTCAAGTTCTATCTCTATGGTTTGTTTGCTGTTGATGTAGCCCTAAGCAGAGACTGGCGAGAATCACTTTCATGGAAAGGGCCTGCCAAGCTTTTAAAAATCTACGAGTTGCCTGAAATCTCAGCACACACTTTTTCACCCAATCTTGATGAATCTTTCAAGTAATGATCAGTACACCAATCCCACTTGGCTCGAAAATTTCGTTCTTCTAGGTGAAACCGTTCGTTGGCAGTAACCGGTTTCATTTTGAGGTTTCACTCTGTTTTCTCCTATAGGGATATATGTATTTGGAACTCTAAATCAAACAAGGTTTGTGCTAGCTCTTTGACACTTGACACAATAAAGCAGTTTCAAGTTCTATCTCTATGGTTTGTTTGCTGTTGATGTAGCCCTAAGCAGAGACTGGCGAGAATCACTTTCATGGAAAGGGCCTGCCAAGCTTCCAAAAAACTACGAGTTGCCTGAAATCTCAGCACACACTTTTTCATCCAATCTTGATGAAACTTTCAGGTAATGATCAGTACTCCAATCCCACTTGGCTCGCCAAATCTCGTTCTTCTAAGTGAAACCGTTCGTTGGCAGTAACCGGTTTCATTTTAAGGTTTCACTCTGTTTTCTCCTATAGGCATACATGTATTTGGAACTCTAAATCAAACACGGTTTGTGCTAGCTCTTTGAAACTTGACACAATAAAGCAGTTTCAAGTGCAGTCTCTATGGTTTGTTTGCTGTTGATGTTGCCCTAAGCAGAGACTGGCGAGAATCACTTTCATGGAAAGGGCCTGCCAAGCTTCCAAAAAACTACGAGTTGCCTGAAATCTCAGCACACACTTTTTCACCCAATCTTCATGAAACTTTCAGGTAATGGTCAGTACACCAATCCCACTTGGCTCGCCAAATTTTGTTCTTCTAGTTGAAACCGTTCCTTGGCAGTAACCGGTTTCATTTTGAGGTTTCACTCTGTTTTCTCCTATAGGGATACATGTATTTGGAACTCTAAAACAAACACGGTTTGTGCTAGCTCTTTGAAACTTGACACAATAAAGCAGTTTCAAGTTATATCTCTATGGTTTGTTTGCTGTTGATGTAGCCCTAAGCAGAGACTGGCGAGAATCACTTTCATGGAAAGGGCCTGCCAAGCTTTTAAAAATCTACGAGTTGCCTGAAATCTCAGCACACACTTTTTCACCCAATCTTGATGAATCTTTCAAGTAATGATCAGTACACCAATCCCACTTGGCTCGAAAATTTCGTTCTTCTAGGTGAAACCGTTCGTTGGCAGTAACCGGTTTCATTTTGAGGTTTCACTCTGTTTTCTCCTATAGGGATATATGTATTTGGAACTAAAAATCAAACACGGTTTGTGCTAGCTCTTTGAAACTTGACACAATAAAGCAGTTTCAAGTTCTATCTCTATGGCTTGTTTGCTGTTGATGTAGCCCTAAGCAGAGACTGGCGAGAATCACTTTCATGGAAAGGGCCTGCCAAGCTTCCAAAAATCTCGAGTTGCCTGAAATCTCAGCACAAACTTTTTCACCCAATCTTGATGAAACGTTCAGGTAATGATCAGTACACCAATCCCACTTGGCTTGCCAAATCTCGTTCCTCTAGGTTAAACTGTTTGTTGGCAGTAACCGGTTTCATTTTGAGGTTTCACTCTGTTTTCTCCTATAGGGATACATGTATTTGGAACTCTAAATCAAACACGGTTTGTGCTAGCTCTTTGAAACTTGACACAATAAAGCAGTTTCAAGTTCTATCTCTATGGTTTGTTTGCTGTTGATGTAGCCCTAAGCAGAGACTGGCGAGAATCACTTTCATGGAAAGGGCCTGCCAAGCTTCCAAAAAACTACGAGTTGCCTGAAATCTCAGCACACACTTTTTCATCCAATCTTGATGAAACTTTCAGGTAATGATCAGTACACCAATCCCACTTGGCTCGCCAAATCTCGTTCTTCTAGGTGAAACCGTTCGTTGGCAGTAACCGGTTTCATTTTAAGGTTTCACTCTGTTTTCTCCTATAGGCATACATGTATTTGGAACTCTAAATCAAACACGGTTTGTGCTAGCTCTTTGAAACTTGACACAATAAAGCAGTTTCAAGTGCAGTCTCTATGGTTTGTTTGCTGTTGATGTTGCCCTAAGCAGAGACTGGCGAGAATCACTTTCATGGAAAGGGCCTGCCAAGCTTCCAAAAAACTACGAGTTGCCTGAAATCTCAGCACACACTTTTTCACCCAATCTTCATGAAACTTTCAGGTAATGGTCAGTACACCAATCCCACTTGGCTCGCCAAATTTTGTTCTTCTAGTTGAAACCGTTCCTTGGCAGTAACCGGTTTCATTTTGAGGTTTCACTCTGTTTTCTCCTATAGGGATACATGTATTTGGAACTCTAAAACAAACACGGTTTGTGCTAGCTCTTTGAAACTTGACACAATAAAGCAGTTTCAAGTTATATCTCTATGGTTTGTTTGCTGTTGATGTAGCCCTAAGCAGAGACTGGCGAGAATCACTTTCATGGAAAGGGCCTGCCAAGCTTTTAAAAATCTACGAGTTGCCTGAAATCTCAGCACACACTTTTTCACCCAATCTTGATGAATCTTTCAAGTAATGATCAGTACACCAATCCCACTTGGCTCGAAAATTTCGTTCTTCTAGGTGAAACCGTTCGTTGGCAGTAACCGGTTTCATTTTGAGGTTTCACTCTGTTTTCTCCTATAGGGATATATGTATTTGGAACTCTAAATCAAACACGGTTTGTGCTAGCTCTTTGAAACTTGACACAATAAAGCAGTTTCAAGTTCTATCTCTATGGCTTGTTTGCTGTTGATGTAGCCCTAAGCAGAGACTGGCGAGAATCACTTTCATGGAAAGGGCCTGCCAAGCTTCCAAAAATCTCGAGTTGCCTGAAATCTCAGCACAAACTTTTTCACCCAATCTTGATGAAACGTTCAGGTAATGATCAGTACACCAATCCCACTTGGCTTGCCAAATCTCGTTCCTCTAGGTTAAACTGTTTGTTGGCAGTAACCGGTTTCATTTTGAGGTTTCACTCTGTTTTCTCCTATAGGGATACATGTATTTGGAACTCTAAATCAAACACGGTTTGTGCTAGCTCTTTGAAACTTGACACAATAAAGCAGTTTCAAGTTCTATCTCTATGGTTTGTTTGCTGTTGATGTAGCCCTAAGCAGAGACTGGCGAGAATCACTTTCATGGAAAGGGCCTGCCAAGCTTCCAAAAAACTACGAGTTGCCTGAAATCTCAGCACACACTTTTTCATCCAATCTTGATGAAACTTTCAGGTAATGATCAGTACACCAATCCCACTTGGCTCGCCAAATCTCGTTCTTCTAGGTGAAACCGTTCGTTGGCAGTAACCGGTTTCATTTTAAGGTTTCACTCTGTTTTCTCCTATAGGCATACATGTATTTGGAACTCTAAATCAAACACGGTTTGTGCTAGCTCTTTGAAACTTGACACAATAAAGCAGTTTCAAGTGCAGTCTCTATGGTTTGTTTGCTGTTGATGTTGCCCTAAGCAGAGACTGGCGAGAATCACTTTCATGGAAAGGGCCTGCCAAGCTTCCAAAAAACTACGAGTTGCCTGAAATCTCAGCACACACTTTTTCACCCAATCTTCATGAAACTTTCAGGTAATGGTCAGTACACCAATCCCACTTGGCTCGCCAAATATCATTCTTCTAGGTGGAACCGTTCCTTGGCAGTAACCGGTTTCATTTTGAGGTTTCACTCTGTTTTCTCCTATAGGGATACATGTATTTGGAACTCTAAAACAAACACGGTTTGTGCTAGCTTTTTGAAACTTGACACAATAAAGCAGTTTCAAGTGCAGTCTCTATGGTTTGTTTGCTGTTGATGTTGCCCTAAGCAGAGACTGGCGAGAATCACTTTCATGGAAAGGGCCTGCCAAGCTTCCAAAAAACTACGAGTTGCCAGAAATCTCAGCACACACTGTTTCACCCTATCTTCATTAAAGTTTCAGGTAATGGTCAGTACACCAATCCCACTTGGCTCGCCAAATTTCGTTCTTCTAGGTGGAACCGTTCCTTGGCAGTAACCGGTTTCATTTTGAGGTTTCACTCTGTTTTCTCCTATAGAAAAACATGTATGTGGAACTCTAAATCAAACACGGTTTGTGCTAGCTCTTTGAAACTTGACACAATAAAGCAGTATCAAGTTCTATCTCTATGGTTTGTTTGCTGTTGATGTAGCCCTAAGCAGAGACCGGCGAGAATCACTTTCATGGAAAGGGCCTGCCAAGCTTCCAAAAAACTACGAGTTGCCTGAAATCTCAGCACACACTTTTTCACCCAATCTTGATGAAACTTTCAGGTAATGATCAGTACACCAATCCCACTTGGCTCGCCAAATCTCGTTCTTCTAGGTGAAACCGTTCGTTGGCAGTAACCGGATTCATTTTGAGGTTTCACTCTGTTTTCTCCTATAGGGATATATGTATTTGGAACTCTAAATCAAACACGGTTTGTGCTAGCTCTTTGAAACTTGACATCATAAAGAAGTTTCAAATTCTATCTCTATGGTTAGTTTGCTGTTGATGTAGCCCTAAGCAGAGACTGGCGAGAATCACTTACATGGAAAGGGCCTGCCAAGCTTCCAAAACTACGAGTTGCCTGAAATCTCAGCACACACTTTTTCACCCAATCTTCATGAAACTTTCAGGTAATGATCAGTACACCAATCCCACTTGGCTCACCAAATTTCGTTCTTCTAGTGAAACCGTTCATTGGCAGTAACCGGTTTCATTTTGAGGTTCACTCTGTTTTCTCCTATAGGGATACATGTATTTGGAACTCTAAATCAAACACGGTTTGTGCTAGCTCTTTGAAACTTGACACAATAAAGCAGTTTCAAGTTCTATCTCTATGGTTTTTTTGCTGTTGATGTAGCCCTAAGCAGAGACTGGCGAGAATCACTTTCATGGGGCCTCCAAGCATCCAAAAAACTACGAGTTGCCTGAAATCTCAGCACACACTTTTTCACCCAATCTTGATGAAACTTTCAGATAATGATCAGTACACCAATCCCACTTGGCTCGCCAAATTTCATTTTTCTAGGTGTAACCGTTCGTTGTCAGTAACCGGTTTCATTTTGAGGTTTCACTCTGTTTTCTCCTATAGGGATACATGTATTTGGAACTCTAAATCAAACACGGTTTGTGCTAGCTCTTTGAAACTTGACACCATAAAGCAGTTTCAAGTTCTTGCTCTATGGTTTGTTTGCTGTTGATGTAGCCCTAAGCAGAGACTGGCGAGAATCACTTTCATGGAAAGGGCCTGCCAAGCTTCCAAAAAACTACGAGTTGCCTGAAATCTCAGCACACACTTTTTCACCCAATTTTGATGAAACTTTCAGTTAATGATCAGTACACCAATCCCACTTGGCTAGCCAAATCTCGTTCTTCTAGAAAAAACCGTTCGTTGGCAGTAACCGGTTTCATTTTGAGGTTTCACTCTGTTTTCTCCTATAGGGATACATGTATTTGGAACTCTAAATCAAACACGGTTTGTGCTAGCTCTTTGAAACTTGACACAATAAAGCAGTTTCAACTTCTATCTCTATGGTTTGTTTGCTGTTGATGTAGCCCTAAGCAGAGACTGGCGAGAATCACTTTCATGGAAAGGGCCTGCCAAGCTTCCAAAAAACTACGAGTTGCCTGAAATCTCAGCACACACTTTTTCACCCAATCTTGATGAAACTTTCAGGTAATGATCAGTACACCAATCCCACTTGGCTCGCCAAATTTCGTTCTTCTAGGTGAAACCGTTCGTTGGCAGTAACCGGTTTCATTTGGAGGTTTCACTCTGTTTTCTCCTATAGGGATACATATATTTGGAACTCTAAATCAAACACGTTTTGTGCTAGCTCTTTGAAACGTGACACCATAAAGCAGTTTCAAGTTCTATCTCTATGGTTTGTTTGCTGTTGATGTAGCCCTAAGCAGAGACTGGCGAGAATCACTTTCATGGAAAGGGCCTGCCAAGCTTCCAAAAAACTACGAGTTGCCTGAAATCTCAGCACACACTTTTTCACCCAATCTTGATGAAACTTTCAGGTAATGATCAGTACACCAATCCCACTTGGTTCGCCAAATCTCGTTCTTCTAGGTGAAACCGTTCGTTGGCAGTAAACTGTTTCATTTTGAGGTTTCACTCTGTTTTCTCCTATAGGGATACATGTACTTGGATCTCTAAATCAAACACAGTTTGTGCTAGCTCTTTGAAACTTGACACCATAAAGCAGTTTCAAGTTCTATCTCTATGGTTTGTTTGCTGTTGATGTAGCCCTAAGCAGAGACTGGCGAGAATCACTTTCATGGAAAGGGCCTGCCAAGCTTCCAAAAAACTACGAGTTGCCTGAAATCTCAGCACACACTTTTTCACCCAATCTTGATGAAACTTTCAGGTAATGATCAGTACACCAATCCCACTTGGCTCGCAAAATTTCGTTCTTCTAGGTGAAACCGTTCGTTGGCAGTAACCGGTTTCATTTTGAGGTTTCACTCTGTTTTCTCCTATAGGGATACATGTATTTGGAACTCTAAATCAAACACGGTTTGTGCTAGCTCTTTGAAACTTGACACAATAAAGCAGATTCAAGTTCTATCTCTATGGTTTGTTTGCTGTTGATGTAGCCCTAAGCAGAGACTGGCGAGAATCGCTTTCATGGAAAGGGCCTGACAGGCTTCCAAAAAACTACGAGTTTCCTGAAATCTAGGAAACACTTTTTCACCCAATCTTGATGATACTTTCAGGTAATGATCAGAACACCAATCCCACTTTGCTCGCCAAATTTCGTTCTTCTAGGTTAAACCGTTCGTTTGCAGTAACCCCTTTTATTTTGAGTTTTCACTCTGTTTTCTCCTATAGGGATACATGTATTTGGAACTCTAAATCAAACACGGTTTTTGCTAGCTTTTAGAAACTTGACCCAATAAAGCAGTTTCAAGTTCTATCTCTAAGTTTTGTTTGCTGTTGATGTAGCCCTAAGCAGAGACTGGCGAAAATCACTTTCATGGAAAGGGCCTGCCAAGCTTCCAAAAAACTACGAGTTGCCTGAAATCTCAGCACACACTTTTTCACCCAATCTTGATGAAACTTTCAGGTAATGATCAGTACACCAATCCCACTTGGCTCGCCAAATTTCGTTCTTCTAGGTGAAACCGTTCGTTGGCAGTAACCGGTTTCATTTTGAGGTTTCACTCTGTTTTCTCCTATAGGGATACATGTATTTGGAATGCTAAATCAAACAGGGTTTGTGCTAGCTCTTTGAAACTTGACACAATAAAGCAGTTTCAAGTTCTATCTCTATGGTTTGTTTGCTGTTGATGTAGCCCAGAGCAGAGACTGGCGAGAATCACTTTCATGGAAAGGGCCTGCCAAGCTTCCAAAAAACTACGAGTTGCCTGAAATCTCAGCACACACTTTTTCACCCAATCTTGATGAAACTTTCAGGTAATGATCAGTACACCAATCCCACTTGGCTCGCCAAATTTCGTTCTTCTAGGTGAAACCGTTCGTTGGCAGTAACCGGTTTCATTTGGAGGTTTCACTCTGTTTTCTCCTATAGGGATACATGTATTTGGAACTCTAAATCAAACACGGTTTGTGCTAGCTCTTTGAAACTTGACACCATAAAGCAGTTTCAAGTTCTATCTCTGTGGTTTGTTTGCTGTTGATGTAGCCCTAAGCAGAGACTGGCGAGAATCACTTTCATGGAAAGGGCCTGCCAAGCTTCCAAAAAACTACGAGTTGCCTGAAATCTCAGCACACACTTTTTCACCCAATCTTGATGAAACTTTCAGGTAATGATCAGTACATCAATCCCACTTGGCTCGTCAAATTTCGTTCTTCTAGGTGAAACCGTTTGTTAGCAGTAACCGGTTTCATTTTGAGGTTTCACTCTGTTTTCTCCTATAGGGATACATGTATTTGGAACTCTAAATCAAACACGGTTTGTGCTAGCTCTTTGAAACTTGACACAATAAAGCAGTATCAAGTTCTATCTCTATGGTTTGTTTGCTGTTGATGTAGCCCTAAGCAGATACTGGCGAGAATCACTTTCATGGAAAGGGCCTGCCAAGTTTCAAAAAAACTACGAGTTGCCTGAAATCTCAGCACACACTTTTTCACCCAATCTTGATGAAACTTTCAGGTAATGATCAGTACACCAATTCCACTTGGCTTGCCAAATTTCGTTCTTGTAGGTGAAACCGTTCGTTGGCAGTAACCGGTTTCATTTTGAGGTTTCACTCTGTTTTCTCCTATAGAGATACATGTATTTGGAACGCTAAATCAAACACGGTTTGTGCTAGCTCTTTGAAACTTGACACAATAAAGCAGTTTCAAGTTCTATCTCTATGGTTTGTTTGCTGTTGATGTAGCCCTAAGCAGAGACTGGCGAGAATCACTTTCATGGAAAGGGCCTGCCAAGCTTCCAAAAAACTACGAGTTGCCTGAAATCTCAGCACACACTTTTTCACCCAATCTTGATGAAACTTTCAGGTAATGATCAGTACACCAATCCCACTTGGCTCGCCAAATTTCGTTCTTTATGTGAAACCGTTCGTTGGCAGTAACCGGTTTCATTTTGAGGTTTCACTCTGTTTTCTCCTATAGGGATACATGTATTTGGAACTCTAAATAAAACACGGTTTGTGCTAGCTCTTTGAAACTTGACACAATAAAGCAGTTTCAAGTTCTATCTCTATGGTTTGTTTGCTGTTGATATAGCCCAGAGCAGAGACTGGCGAGAATCACTTTCATGGAAAGGGCCTGCCAAGCTTCCAAAAAACTACGAGTTGCCTGAAATCTCAGCACACACTTTTTCACCCAATCTTGATGAAACTTTCAGGTAATGATCAGTACGCCAATCCCACTTGGCTCGCCAAATTTCGTTCTTCTAGGTGAAACCGTTCGTTGGCAGTAACCGGTTTCATTTTGAGGTTTCACTCTGTTTTCTCCTATAGGGATACATGTATTTGGAAGTCTAAATCAAACACAGTTTTTGCTAGCTCTTTGAAACTTGACACAATAAAGCAGTTTCAAGTTCTATCTCTATGGTTTGTTTGCTGTTGATGTAGCCCGAAGCAGAGACTGGCGAGAATCACTTTCATGGAAAGGGCCTGCCAAGCTTCCAAAAAACTACGAGTTGCCTGAAATCTCAGCACACACTTTTTCACCCAATCTTGATGAAACATTCAGGTAATGATCAGTACACCAATCCCACTTGGCTCGCCAAATCTCGTTCTTCTAGGTGAAACCTTTCGTTGGCAGTAACCGGTTTCATTTTGAGGTTTCACTCTGTTTTCTCCTATAGGGATACATGTATTTGGAACTCTAAATCAAACACGGTTTGTGCTTGCTCTTTGAAACTTGACACAATAAAGCAGTTTCAAGTTCTATCACTATGGTTTGTTTGCTGTTGATGTAGCCCTAAGCAGAGACTGGCGAGAATCACTTTCATGGAAAGGGCCTGCCAAGCTTCCAAAAAACTTCGAGTTTCCTGAAATCTCAGCACAAACTTTCTCACCCAATCTTGATGAAAATTTCAGGTAATGATCAGTACACCAATCCCACTTGGCTCGCCAAATTTCGTTCTTTTAGGTGAAACCATTCGTTGGCAGTAACCGGTTTCATTTTGAGGTTTCACTCTGTTTTCTCCTATAGGGATACATGTATTTGGAACTCTAAATCAAACACGGTTTGTGCTAGCTCTTTGAAACTTGACACAATAAAGCAGTTTCAAGTTCTATCTCTATGGTTTGTTTGTTGTTGATGTAGCCCTAAGCAGAGACTGGCGAGAATCACTTTCATGGAAACGGCCTGCCAAGCTTCCAAAAAACTACGAGTTGCCTGAAATCTCAGCACACACTTTTTCACCCAATCTTGATGAAACTTTCAGGTAATGATCAGTACACCAATCCCACTTGGCTCGCCAAATTTCGTTCTTCTAGGTGAAACCGTTCGTTGGCAGTAACCGGTTTCATTTTGAGGTTTCACTCTGTTTTCTCCTATAGGGATACATGTATTTGGAAGTCTAAATCAAACACAGTTTTTGCTAGCTCTTTGAAACTTGACACAATAAAGCAGTTTCAAGTTCTATCTCTATGGTTTGTTTGCTGTTGATGTAGCCCGAAGCAGAGACTGGCGAGAATCACTTTCATGGAAAGGGCCTGCCAAGCTTCCAAAAAACTACGAGTTGCCTGAAATCTCAGCACACACTTTTTCACCCAATCTTGATGAAACATTCAGGTAATGATCAGTACACCAATCCCACTTGGCTCGCCAAATCTCGTTCTTCTAGGTGAAACCTTTCGTTGGCAGTAACCGGTTTCATTTTGAGGTTTCACTCTGTTTTCTCCTATAGGGATACATGTATTTGGAACTCTAAATCAAACACGGTTTGTGCTTGCTCTTTGAAACTTGACACAATAAAGCAGTTTCAAGTTCTATCACTATGGTTTGTTTGCTGTTGATGTAGCCCTAAGCAGAGACTGGCGAGAATCACTTTCATGGAAAGGGCCTGCCAAGCTTCCAAAAAACTTCGAGTTGCCTGAAATCTCAGCACAAACTTTCTCACCCAATCTTGATGAAACTTTCAGGTAATGATCAGTACACCAATCCCACTTGGCTCGCCAAATTTCGTTCTTTTAGGTGAAACCATTCGTTGGCAGTAACCGGTTTCATTTTGAGGTTTCACTCTGTTTTCTCCTATAGGGATACATGTATTTGGAACTCTAAATCAAACACGGTTTGTGCTAGCTCTTTGAAACTTGACACAATAAAGCAGTTTCAAGTTCTATCTCTATGGTTTGTTTGTTGTTGATGTAGCCCTAAGCAGAGACTGGCGAGAATCACTTTCATGGAAAGGGCCTGCCAAGCTTCCAAAAAACTACGAGTTGCCTGAAATCTCAGCACACACTTTTTTACCCAATCTTGATGAAACTTTCAGGTAATGATCAGTACACCAATCCCACTTGGCTCGCCAAATTTCGTTCTTGTAGGTGAAACCGTTCGTTGGCCGTAACCGGTTTCATTTTGAGGTTTCACTCTGTTTTCTCCTATAGGGATACATGTATTTGGAACGCTAAATCAAACACGGTTTGTGCTAGCTCTTTGAAACTTGACACAATAAAGCAGTTTCAAGTTCTATCTCTATGGTTTGTTTGCTGTTGATGTAGCCCTAAGCAGAGACTGGCGAGAATCACTTTCATGCAAAGGGCCTGCCAAGCTTCCAAAAAACTACGAGTTGCCTGAAATCTCAGCACACACTTTTTCACCCAATCTTGATGAAACGTTCAGGTAATGATCAGTACACGAATCCCACTTGGCTCGCCAAATTTCGTTCTTTTAGGTGAAACCGTTCGTTGGCAGTAACCGGTTTCATTTTGAGGTTTCACTCTGTTTTCTCCTATAGGGATACATGTATTTGGAACACTAAATCAAACACGGTTTGTGCTAGCTCTTTGAAACTTGACACAATAAAGCAGTTTCAAGTTCTATCTCTATGGTTTGTTTGCTCTTGATGTAGCCCAGAGCAGAGACTGGCGAGAATCACTTTTATGGAAAGGGCCTACCAAGCTTCCAAAAAACTACGAGTTGCCTGAAATCTCAGCACACACTTTTTCACCCAATCTTGATGAAACTTTCAGGTAATGATCAGTACACCAATCCCACTTGGCTCGCCAAATTTCGTTCTTGTAGGTGAAACCGTTCGTTGGCAGTAACCGGTTTCATTTTGAGGTTTCACTCTGTTTTCTCCTATAGGGATACTTGTATTTGGAACGCTAAATCAAACACGGTTTGTGCTAGCTCTTTGAAACTTGACACAATAAAGCAGTTTCAAGTTCTATCTCTATGCTTTGGTTGCTGTTGATGTAGCCCTAAGCAGAGACTGGCGAGAATCACTTTCATGGAAAGGGCCTGCCAAGCTTCCAAAAAACTACGAGTTGCCTGAAATCTCAGCAAACACTTTTTCACCCAATCTTGATGAAACTTTCAGGTAATCATCAGTACACCAATCCCACTTTGCTCGCCAAATTTCGTTCTTCTAGGTGAAACCGTTCGTTGTCAGTAACCGGTTTCATTTTGAGGTTTCACTCTGTTTTCTCCTATAGGGATACATGTATTTGGAACGCTAAATCAAACACGGTTTGTGCTAGCTCTTTGAAACTTGACACAATAAAGCAGTTTCAAGTTCTATCTCTATGGTTTGTTTGCTGTTGATGTAGCCCGAAGCAGAGACTGGCGAGAATCACTTTCATGGAAAGGGCCTGCCAAGCTTCCAAAAAACTACGAGTTGCCTGAAATCTCAGCACACACTTTTTCACCCAATCTTGATGAAACTTTCAGGTAATGATCAGTACACCAATCCCACTTGGCTTGCCAAATTTCGTTCTTCTAGGTGAAACAGTTCGTTGGCAGTAACCGGTTTCATTTTGAGGTTTCACTTTGTTTTCTCCTATAGGGATACATGTATTTGGAACTCTAAATCAAACACGGTTTGTGCTAGCTCTTTGAAACTTGACACAATAAAGCAGTTTCAAGTTCTATCTCTATGGTTTGTTTGCTGTTGATGTAGCCCTAAGCAGAGACTGGCGAGAATCACTTTCATGGAAAGGGCGTGCCAAGCTTCCAAAAAACTACGAGTTGCCTGAAATCTCAGCACACACTTTTTCACCCAATCTTGATGAAACGTTCAGGTAATGATCAGTACACGAATCCCACTTGGCTCGCCAAATTTCGTTCTTTTAGGTGAAACCGTTCGTTGGCAGTAACCGGTTTCATTTTGAGGTTTCACTCTGTTTTCTCCTATAGGGATACATGTATTTGGAACACTAAATCAAACACGGTTTGTGCTAGCTCTTTGAAACTTGACACAATAAAGCAGTTTCAAGTTCTATCTCTATGGTTTGTTTGCTCTTGATGTAGCCCAGAGCAGAGACTGGCGAGAATCACTTTTATGGAAAGGGCCTACCAAGCTTCCAAAAAACTACGAGTTGCCTGAAATCTCAGCACACACTTTTTCACCCAATCTTGATGAAACTTTCAGGTAATGATCAGTACACCAATCCCACTTGGCTCGCCAAATTTCGTTCTTGTAGGTGAAACCGTTCGTTGGCAGTAACCGGTTTCATTTTGAGGTTTCACTCTGTTTTCTCCTATAGGGATACTTGTATTTGGAACGCTAAATCAAACACGGTTTGTGCTAGCTCTTTGAAACTTGACACAATAAAGCAGTTTCAAGTTCTATCTCTATGCTTTGGTTGCTGTTGATGTAGCCCTAAGCAGAGACTGGCGAGAATCACTTTCATGGAAAGGGCCTGCCAAGCTTCCAAAAAACTACGAGTTGCCTGAAATCTCAGCAAACACTTTTTCACCCAATCTTGATGAAACTTTCAGGTAATCATCAGTACACCAATCCCACTTTGCTCGCCAAATTTCGTTCTTCTAGGTGAAACCGTTCGTTGTCAGTAACCGGTTTCATTTTGAGGTTTCACTCTGTTTTCTCCTATAGGGATACATGTATTTGGAACGCTAAATCAAACACGGTTTGTGCTAGCTCTTTGAAACTTGACACAATAAAGCAGTTTCAAGTTCTATCTCTATGGTTTGTTTGCTGTTGATGTAGCCCGAAGCAGAGACTGGCGAGAATCACTTTCATGGAAAGGGCCTGCCAAGCTTCCAAAAAACTACGAGTTGCCTGAAATCTCAGCACACACTTTTTCACCCAATCTTGATGAAACTTTCAGGTAATGATCAGTACACCAATCCCACTTGGCTTGCCAAATTTCGTTCTTCTAGGTGAAACAGTTCGTTGGCAGTAACCGGTTTCATTTTGAGGTTTCACTTTGTTTTCTCCTATAGGGATACATGTATTTGGAACTCTAAATCAAACACGGTTTGTGCTAGCTCTTTGAAACTTGACACAATAAAGCAGTTTCAAGTTCTATCTCTATGGTTTGTTTGCTGTTGATGTAGCCCTAAGCAGAGACTGGCGAGAATCACTTTCATGGAAAGGGCGTGCCAAGCTTCCAAAAAACTACGAGTTGCCTGAAATCTCAGCACACACTTTTTCACCCAATCTTGATGAAACTTTCAGGTAATGATCAGTACACCAATCCCACTTGGCTCGCCAAATTTCGTTCTTGTAGGTGAAACCGTTCGTTGGCAGTAACCGGTTTCATTTTGAGGTTTCACTCTGTTTTCTCCTATAGGGATACATGTATTTGGAACGCTAAATCAAACACGGTTTGTGCTAGCTCTTTGAAACTTGACACAATAAAGCAGTTTCAAGTTCTATCTCTATGCTTTGGTTGCTGTTGATGTAGCCCTAAGCAGAGACTGGCGAGAATCACTTTCATGGAAAGGGCCTGCCAAGCTTCCAAAAAACTACGAGTTGCCTGAAATCTCAGCACACACTTTTTCACCCAATCTTGATGAAACTTTCAGGTAATGATCAGTACACCAATCCCACTTGGCTCGCCAAATTTCGTTCTTCTAGGTGAAACCGTTCGTTGGCAGTAACCGGTTTCATTTTGAGGTTTCACTCTGTTTTCTCCTATAGGGATACATGTATTTGGAATGCTAAATCAAACAGGGTTTGTGCTAGCTCTTTGAAACTTGACACAATAAAGCAGTTTCAAGTTCTATCTCTATGGTTTGTTTGCTGTTGATGTAGCCCAGAGCAGAGACTGGCGAGAATCACTTTCATGGAAAGGGCCTGCCAAGCTTCCAAAAAACTACGAGTTGCCTGAAATCTCAGCACACACTTTTTCACCCAATCTTGATGAAACTTTCAGGTAATGATCAGTACACCAATCCCACTTGGCTCGCCAAATTTCGTTCTTCTAGGTGAAACCGTTCGTTGGCAGTAACCGGTTTCATTTGGAGGTTTCACTCTGTTTTCTCCTATAGGGATACATGTATTTGGAACTCTAAATCAAACACGGTTTGTGCTAGCTCTTTGAAACTTGACACCATAAAGCAGTTTCAAGTTCTATCTCTGTGGTTTGTTTGCTGTTGATGTAGCCCTAAGCAGAGACTGGCGAGAATCACTTTCATGGAAAGGGCCTGCCAAGCTTCCAAAAAACTACGAGTTGCCTGAAATCTCAGCACACACTTTTTCACCCAATCTTGATGAAACTTTCAGGTAATGATCAGTACATCAATCCCACTTGGCTCGTCAAATTTCGTTCTTCTAGGTGAAACCGTTTGTTAGCAGTAACCGGTTTCATTTTGAGGTTTCACTCTGTTTTCTCCTATACGGATATATGTATTTGAAACTCTAAATCAAACACGGTTTGTGCTAGCTCTTTGAAACTTGACACAATAAAGCAGTTTCAAGTTCTATCTCTATGGTTTGTTTGCTCTTGATGTAGCCCAGAGCAGAGACTGGCGAGAATCACTTTTATGGAAAGGGCCTACCAAGCTTCCAAAAAACTACGAGTTGCCTGAAATCTCAGCACACACTTTTTCACCCAATCTTGATGAAACTTTCAGGTAATGATCAGTACACCAATCCCACTTGGCTCGCCAAATTTCGTTCTTGTAGGTGAAACCGTTCGTTGGCAGTAACCGGTTTCATTTTGAGGTTTCACTCTGTTTTCTCCTATAGGGATACATGTATTTGGAACGCTAAATCAAACACGGTTTGTGCTAGCTCTTTGAAACTTGACACAATAAAGCAGTTTCAAGTTCTATCTCTATGCTTTGGTTGCTGTTGATGTAGCCCTAAGCAGAGACTGGCGAGAATCACTTTCATGGAAAGGGCCTGCCAAGCTTCCAAAAAACTACGAGTTGCCTGAAATCTCAGCACACACTTTTTCACCCAATCTTGATGAAACTTTCAGGTAATCATCAGTACACCAATCCCACTTTGCTCGCCAAATTTCGTTCTTCTAGGTGAAACCGTTCGTTGGCAGTAACCGGTTTCATTTTGAGGTTTCACTCTGTTTTCTCCTATAGGGATACATGTATTTGGAACGCTAAATCAAACACGGTTTGTGCTAGCTCTTTGAAACTTGACAGCATAAAGCAGTTTCAAGTTCTATCTCTATGGTTTGTTTGCTGTTGATGTAGCCCGAAGCAGAGACTGGCGAGAATCACTTTCATGGAAAGGGCCTGCCAAGCTTCCAAAAAACTACGAGTTGCCTGAAATCTTAGCACACACTTTTTCACCCAATCTTGATGAAACTTTCAGGTAATGATCAGTACACCAATCCCACTTGGCTCGCCAAATTTCGTTCTTGTAGGTGAAACCGTTCGTTGGCAGTAACCGGTTTCATTTTGAGGTTTCACTCTGTTTTCTCCTATAGGGATACATGTATTTGGAACGCTAAATCAAACACGGTTTGTGCTAGCTCTTTGAAACTTGACAGAATAAAGCAGTTTCAAGTTCTATCTCTATGGTTTGTTTGCTGTTGATGTAGCCCTAAGCAGAGACTGGCGAGAATCACTTTCATGCAAAGGGCCTGCCAAGCTTCCAAAAAACTACGAGTTGCCTGAAATCTCAGCACACACTTTTTCACCCAATCTTGATGAAACGTTCAGGTAATGATCAGTACACGAATCCCACTTGGCTCGCCAAATTTCGTTCTTTTAGGTGAAACCGTTCGTTGGCAGTAACCGGTTTCATTTTGAGGTTTCACTCTGTTTTCTCCTATAGGGATACATGTATTTGGAACTCTAAATCAAACACGGTTTGTGCTAGCTCTTTGAAACTTGACACAATAAAGCAGTTTCAAGTTCTATCTCTATGGTTTGTTTGCTCTTGATGTAGCCCAGAGCAGAGACTGGCGAGAATCACTTTTATGGAAAGGGCCTACCAAGCTTCCAAAAAACTACGAGTTGCCTGAAATCTCAGCACACACTTTTTCACCCCAATCTTGA
>NW_027525397.1:0-20074 GCF_052094955.1 Ictidomys tridecemlineatus | reverse complement strand
GTTTTAGACTGGGGTGTAGAAGGACTGTTGTAGTTAGGAGAGGTAGGAGATTAGGGTCCAGAAATACCCTTACAGAGAGCAGTGTTTGGAGACTGCAGTATTGAAGGACTGTTACAGAGAACAGAGGTTGGAGACTGGGATGGAAAAGAACTGTTGCAGAGAGTAGATGTTGGAGACTACGGTGCAGAAGGACTGATGCAGAGAACAGAGGTTGGAGACTGGGGTGCAGAAAAATCTTACAGTGAGCAGAGGTTTGAGTCTTGGATGCAGGAGGACTGTGGCAGAGAGGAGACGATGGAGACTGGGGTGCAGAAGGACTATTACAGAGAGCAGATTTTGGAGACGGTGGTCCAGGACTGATACAGAAAACAGATGTTGGAGACTGGGGTGCAGAATGATTCTTGCAGACAGCAGAGGTTGGAGCCTGGGTTGCAGAAAGACTTTTGCATAGAGCAGAGGTTGGAGACTTAAGTGCAGAAGGACTGTTACAGAGAGGAGAGGTTGGAGACTGTTGTTCACAAGGACTGATACAGAAAGCAGAGTTTGGAGACTGGGGTGCAGAAGGACCATTACAGAGAAGAGAGGTTGGAGACTGCGGTACAGAAGGACTGTTACAGAGAGCAGAGTTTGGAAACTGCGGTTCAGAAAGACTGTTGCAGAGAACACAGGTTGGAGACTGAGGTGCAGAAGGATCGTGAAAGAGAGCAGAGGTTGGAGACTTGTGTGCATATGGAATGTACCAGAAAGTAGATGTTGGAGACTGGGGTGCAGAAAGCCTGTTACAGAGAGAAGAGTTTGGAGATTGGTTTGCAAAAGGATCTTACAGAGAGTAGAGTTTGGAGAGTGAGATGCAGAATAACTGTTATAGAGTGTTGAGTTTGAAGACAGACCTGCAGAAGGACAATTGCAGAGAGCAGAGTTTGAAGACTGAGCTGCAGAAGGACTGTTAAAGAGAGCAGAGGTTGGAGACTGAGGTGCAGAAGGACTGATACAGAATGCAGAGTTTTGAGACTGGGTTGCAGAAGGACCATTACAGAGAGCAGAGGTTGGCGACTGAGGTGCTGAAAAAACTTTGAAGATAGCAGTGGTTGGAGACTGGGGTGCAGAAGGATCGTACAGAGAGCAGAGGTTGGAGACTGGGATTAAGAAGGACTGTTGTAGAGAGCAGACGTTGGAGACTGGGGTGAAGAGGGATTGTTGCAGAGAGCAGTGGTTAAAGACTGGGTTGCAGAATGACTGTTGCAGAGAGCAAGGATAGAGACTGAGTTTCAGAAGGATTGTTACAGAGAGCAAAGTTTGGAGACTGGGGTGCAGGACTGATACAGAAAGCAGAGGTTGGAGACTTGGGTGCAGAAAGACTGTTACAGAGAGCAGAGATTGGAGACTGGGGTACAAAAGGACTTTTACAGAGAACAGAGATTGGAGACTGGGGAATGGAAGGACTGTTGCAAGAACAGATGTCTAAGACAGGGTTGCAGAAGGACAATTGCAGAGTGCAGAGGTTTGAGACTGAGGTGCAGAAGGATTGTAACAGAGAGCAGAGTTTGGAGACTGCAGTGCAGAAGAACTGTTACAGAGAGTAGAGTTTGGAGACTGGGGTACAGAAGCATATTATAGTGAGCAGAGGTTGGAGACTTAGGTGAAGAAGACTACTGCAGAGAACAGAATTTGGAGACTGGGGTGCAGAAGGATTGTTAAAGAGAGCAGGGGTTGGATACTGGGGTGCAGGAGGACTTGTGCATAGAGCAGAAGTTGTAGATTTGGGTGCAGAAGAAACTGTTGCAGAGAGCAGAGATTGGAAACTGAGGTGCAGAAGGACTGTTATAGAGAGCAGAGGATTGAGACAGGGGTGCAGAATAAATGATTCAAAAAGCAGAGTTTGGAGACTGGGGTGCAGAAGGACTGTTGATGAGAGTAGATGATGGAGACTGGGGTCCAGAAAAACTGTAGAAGGGAGCAGACGTTTGAGACTAAGGTGAAGAAGGACAGTTACACAGAGCAGAGTTTGGAGACTGGAGTGCAGAAGGACTGATACAGAATGCAGAGTTTGGAGATTCGGGTGTAGAAGTATCCTTACAGAGAGCAGAGTTTCGAGAATGCAGTACAGAAGGACTCTTACAGAGAGCAGAGTTTGAAGACTGGGGTTGAGAATGACTGTTGCAGATAGCAGATGTTGGAGACTGGGGTGCAGAAGGAATGTTGCAGAGAGCAGAGGATGGAGACTGGGGTGAACAAGGACTGTTGCAGAGAGCAGAGGTTGCAGACTGAGTTGCAGAAAGACTCTTACAGACAGCAGATTTTGGAGACTGTGGTGCAAAACGACTTATACAGAAAGCAGAGGTTGGATACTGGGGTGCATAAGGACCCTTACAGAGAACAGAGGTTGGAGACGGCGGTACAGAAGGACTGGTACCGAGAGAAATGGTTGGAGACTGGGGTGCAGAAGAACTGATGTAGAGAACAGAGGTTGGAGACTGGGGTGCAGACGGATCGTTGGGTTGAGCATAGTATGGCGACTGGGGTATAGAAGGACTGTTGCAGAGAGCAGATTTTGGAGACTGTAGTGTAGAAGGACTGTTGCAGACAGCAGACGTTGGAGACTGGGGTGCAGAAGGATTGTTTGGGCAAGCAGAGTATGGAAACTGTGGTGTAGAAGGACTGTTAAAGAGAGCAGAGGTTGGAGACTGGGGTGTTGAAAGGACTGTTTCAGAGAGCAGATGTTGGAGACTTGGATGCAGAAGGACTGTTGCATAGAGCAGAGATTGGAGACTGAGGTACAGAAGGAATGTTACAGAGAGTAGAGGTTGGAGACTGGGTTGCAGATGGATTATTGCAGAGAGCAGAGTTTTTAGACTGAGGTACAGAATTACTGTTGCAGAGAGTAGATGTTGGAGACTGAGGTTCACAAGGACTGTTGCAGCGAGTAGAGCTTTGAGACTGGGGTGCAAAAGGATCTTTGCAGAGAGAAGAGGTCGGACACTGAGGTGCAGAAGTATCGTTGCGGAGAGCAGAGGTTCGAGACTGGGGTGCAGAAGGATCATTACAGAGAGCAGAGTTTGGAGACTGGGATGCAGAAGAAATGTTGCATTGAGCAGAGGTTGGAGACTTGGGTGCAGAAGGACTGCTGCAGAAAGCAGAGGTTGGAGACTGGGGTGCAGAACGACTTATAGAGAAAGCAGATGTTGGAGACTGGGGTACAGAAGGACCGTTACAGAGAGCAGAGGTTGGAGAATTTGGTACAGAAGGACTGTTACAGAGAGCATAGGTTGGAGACTGGGGTGCAGAAGACTGTTGCAGTAAACATAGGTTAGAGCCTGGGGTGCAGAAGGACCCTTGCAGAGAGCAGAGGTTGGAGACTGAGGTGCAGAATTATTGTTACAGAGAGCAGAGTTTGGAGACTACGTTTCAGAAGAACTGTTACAGTGAGCAGCGGTTGGAGACTGGTGTGCAGAAGCATCCTTGCAGAGAGTAGAGGTTGGAGACTGTGGTGCAAAAGGCCTCTTACAGAGAGCAGAGGTTGGAGACTGGAGTGCAGAAGGCCTGTTACAGAGAGCACAGGTTGGAGACTGTGGTGCAGAAGGACTCTCACAGAGAGCAGAGTTTGCACACTGGGTTTCAGAAGGGTCTTACAGAGAGATGAGGTTGGAGACTGAGGTACAGAAGGACTGTTACAGAGAGCAGAGGTTGGAGACTGGGGTGCAGAAGGATTATTGCAGAGAGCAGAGTTTTCAGACTGAGGTACAAAAGAACTGTTGCAGAGAGCAGGTGTTGTACACTGGGTTGAACAAAGACTGTTGCAGCGAGCAGAGGTTAGAGACAGGGGTACAGATGGACTGATAGAGAGAGCAGAGTTTTGAGTCTGGGGTGCAGAAGGCCTTTTAAAAGGAGCAGAGTTTGAAGACTGGGTTGCAGAAGGATCTAACAGAGTGTAGATTTGGAGACTGAGGTGCAGAAATACTGTTAATTAGAGTAGAGGTTGGAGACAGAGGTGCAGAAGGACCGTTATAGAGAGCAGAGGTTGGATACTGAGGTGCAGAAGGATTGTTACAGAGAGCAGAGAAAGGAGACTTGGATGCAGAAGAACTGTTGCAGAGAGCAGAGGTTTTACACTGGGATGTAGAAGGACTGTTGCAGAGAGTAGAGGTTGGAGACAAAGGTGCAGAAGGACAGTTACACATAGCACAGGTTAGACACTGGGCTTCAGCAAGACTGATACAGAAAGCAGAGGTTGGAGACTCGGGTGCAGAAGTACCCTTACAGAGAGCAGAAGTTGGAAAATGCAGTACAGAAGGACTATTAATGAGAGCAGAGTTTGGACACTGGGTTGGAGAATGACTGTTGCAGAGAGCAGATGTTGGAGACTGAGGTGCAAAAAACTGTTGCATAGAGAAGAGGATGGAGAGTGTGGTGCAGAAGGACTGTTGCAGAGAGCAGACATTGCAGACTGAGTTGCAGAAGGACTGTTAAAGAGGGCAGAGTTAGGAGACTATGGTGCAAAACGACTGATACAGAAAGCAGATGTTGGGTAATGGGGTGCATAAGGACCCTAACGGAGAAGAGAGGTTGCAGACTGCGGTACAGAAGGACTGTTACAGAGAGCAGAGGTTGGAGACTGGGTTTCAGAAAAACTGATGTAGAGAACAGATGTTGGAGACTGGGGTGCAGAAGTATCGTTGGGGCGAGGAGAGAATGGAGACTGGAGTGTAGAAGGACTGTTGCAGAGAGCAGAGTTTGGAGACTGGGGTGCAAAAGGATCGTTGGGGCGAGCAGAGTATGGAGACTGGGGTGAAGAAGGACTGTTGGAGAGAGCAATGTTTGAAGACTGGGGTGTCGAAGGATTGTTTCAGAGAGTAGATGTTGAAGACTTGGGTGAAGAAGGACTGTTGCATAGAGCAGAGATTGGAGAATGAGGTGAAGAAAGACTGTTAAGAGAGCAGAGGTTGGAGACTGGGGGTCAGATGGATTATTGCAGAGAGCAGAGTTTTCAGACTGAGGTACAGAAGAACTGTTGCAGAGAGCAGATGTTGGAGACTGGGGTTCACAAGGACTGTTGCAGCGAGCAGAGGTTTGATACTGCGGTGCCAAAGGATCTTTGCAGAGAGCAGAGCTTGGAGACTGAGGTGCAGAAGGATCGTTGCAGAGAGCAGAGGTTTGAGACTGGAGTGCAGAAGGATCATTACAGAGAGCAGAGTTTGGAGACTGGCGTTCAGAAAGAATGTTGCAGAGAGCAGATGTTGAAAACTTGGGTGCAGAAGGACTGTTGCAGAGAGCAGAGGTTGTAGACTGGGATGTAGAAGGACTGTTGCAGTAAGTAGACATTGGAGATTTGGGTCCAGAAGGACTGTAGCAGAGAGCAGACTTGGAGACTAAGGTGCAGAAGTACAGTTACACAGAGCAGAGGTTGGAGATTGGGGTGCAGAAGGACTGATACAGAAAGCAGAATTTCGAGACTCAGGTGCAGAAGTACCCTTAGAGAGAGCAGAGGTTGGAGAATGCAGTACAAAAGAACTATTACAGAGAGCAGAGATTGGAGACTGGGGTAAAGAATGACTGTTGAAGAGAGGAGAACTTGGAGACTGGGGTGCAAAAGGACTGCTGCAGAGAGGAGAAGATGGCGAGTGGGGTGAAGAAGGACTGTTGCAGAGACCAGAGGTTGAAGACTGAGTTGCAGAAGGACTGATGTAGGGAACAGATGTTGGATCCTGGCGTGCAGAAGCATCATTTAGGCGAGCAGAATAAAGAGACTAGGGTGAAGAAAGACTTTTGCAGAGAGCATATTTTGGAGACTTGGGTGCAGAAGGACTGTTGAAAAGAGCAGTGATTGGAGACTGAGGTACAGAAGGACTGTTACAGGTAGCAGAATTTGGAGACTGGGGTGCAGATGGATTATTGCAGAGAGCAGAGTTTTCAGACTGAGGTAAAGAAGAAGTGTTGCAGGAAGCAGATGTTCGAGACTTGGGTTCACAAGGTCTGTTGCAGCTAGCAGAGTTTTGAGACTGGGGTGCGGAAGAATCGTTGCAGAGAGCAGAGGTTGGAGACTGAGGTGCAGAAGGATCATTGCAGAGAGCAGAGGTTCGAGACTGGGGTGCAGAAGGATTGTTACAGAGAGCAGAGTTTGGAGACTGGGGTGCAGAAGGACTTTTACAGAGAGCACAGGTTGGAGACTTGGGTGCAGAAGGAATGTTGCGGAGAGCAGAAGTTGGAGATTTGTTTGCAGAAGGAATGTTGCAGAAAGCAGAGGTTTGAGACTGAGGTGCAGAAGGACTGTTGCAGAGAGCAGAGGTTAAAGACTGGGTTTCAGAAGGCCTGTTACAGAGAGGAGACATTGGAGACTGGGTTTCAGAAGGATCTTACAGAGAAAAGAGTTTTCAGACTGAGGTGCAGAGAGACTGTTACAGAGAGCGGAGGTTCGAGACTGAGGTGCAGAAGGATCGTTACAGAGAGCAGAGGTTGGAGACTGGGGTGCAGACAGACTTTTACAGAGAGCAATGGTTTGATACTGGGGTGCAGAAGGAATGTTGCAGAGAGAAGAGGTTGAAGCCTGAGGATCAGAAGGACTGTTGCAGAGAGCAGAGGTTTTAGACTGCAATGTAGAAGGACTGTTGCAGAGAGTAGAGTTTGAGAATTTGGGTTCAGATAGAGTGTAGCAGAGAGCAGAGATTGGAGATTAAGGTGAAGAAGTACAGTTACACAAAGCACAGTTTGGAGATTGGGGTGCAGAAAGACTGATACAGAAAGCAGAGGTTGGAGACTCAGGTGCAGAAGTACCCTTAAGGAGAGCAGAGTTTGGAGAATGCAGTACAGATGGACTGTTATAGAGAGCAGAGTTTGGAGACTGGGGTGGAGAATGACTGTTGCAGAGAGCAGATGTTGGAGACTGGGGTGCAAAAGGACTGTTGCAGAAAGTAGAGGATGGAGTCTGGGGTGCACAAAAACTGTTGCAGAGAGCAGAGGTTGCAGACTGAGTTGCAGAAGGACTGTTAGTGAGGGAAGAGTTTGGAGAAGGTGGTGCAAAACGGCTGATACAGAAAGCAGAGGTTGGATACTGGGGTGCATAAGGACCCTTACAGAGAACAGAGGTTAGAGACGGCGGTACAGAAGGACGGTTACAGAGAGCCGAGGTTGGAGACTGGGGTGCAGAAAGACTGTTACAGAGAGCAGAGTTTGCAGACTGGGTTTCAGAAAGGTCTTACAGAGAGATGAGGTTGGAGACTGAGGTACAAAAGGACTGTTGCAGAGAGCAGACGTTGGAGACTGGGGTGCAGAAGGTTCGTTGGGGCGAGCAGTGTATAGAGACTTGCATGTAGATGGACTGTTGCAGAGAGCAGAGGTTTTAGTCTGGGGTGTAGAAGGACTGTTTCAGAGAGCAGATGTTTTAGAGTTGTGTGCAGAAGGACTGTTTCATAGAGCAGAGATTGGAGACTGAGGTACAGAAGGACTGTTACAGAGAGCAGAGTTTGGAGACTGGGGTGCAGATGGATTATTGGAGAGAGCAGAGTTTTCAGACTGAGGTACAGAAGAACTTTTGCAGAGAGAAGATGTTGGAGACTGGGGTTCAAAAGGACTGTTGCAAAAAGCAGAGGTTGAAGACTGGTGTGCAGAAGGATCTTTGCAGAAAGCAGAGGTGGGAGAATGTGTTGCAGAAGGATCGTTGCAGAAAGCACAGGTTGGAGACTGGGGTGCAGAAGGAATGTTGTAGAGAGCAGTATTTGGAGACTTGGGTGCAGAAGGACTGTCGTAGAAAGCAGAGTTTGGAGACTGAGGTGCAGAAAGACTGTTACATTGAGCAGAGGTTAGAGACTGTTGTGCAGAAGGACTGATAGAGAAAGCAGATGTTGGAGACTGGGGTGAAGAAGGATCATTACAGAGGGCAATGGTTGGAGAATCCGGTACAGAAGGACAGTTACAGCGAGCAGAGGTTGGAGACTGTGGTGCAGAAGTACTGTTGCTCAGAGCAGAAGTTGGAGACTGGGTTCCAGATTGATCATTGCAGAGAGCAGATTTTAGAGACTTAGGTGCAGATGGACTGTTACAGAGAGCAGAGTTTGGAGACTGAGGTGCAGAAGGACAGTTACAGAGATCAGAGTTTGGAGACTGGTGTGCAGAAGAACTGTTACAAGGAGCCGAGTTTGGAGACTGGGGTTCAGATGGATCTTACAGAGAGCAGAGTTTAGAGACTGGAGTGCAAAAGGACTGTTGCAGGGAGCAGATGTTGGAGACTGTGATGGACAAGAATCGTTGCAGAGAGAAGAGGTTGAAGATTGGAGTGCATAAGGATCTTACAGAGAGCAGAGTTTGGTGACTAGGTTGCAGGACTGTTGCCAAGAGCAGATGTTGGAGACTGGGGTGGAGAAAAATCATTGCAGAGAGAAGAGGTTGGAGACTGGGTTTCTGAAGGCCTGTTAAAGAGAGTAGAGGTTAGAGACTGGGTTGTAAAATTTCTGTTTCAGAGAGCAGAGTTTGGAAAGTATTCTGCAGAAGGATTGTTACAGAGAGCAGAGTTTGGAGACTGGGTTGCAGAAGGGTCTTACAGAGAGCAGAGATAGTAGACTGAGGTGCACAAGGATCGTTGCATAGAGAAGAGTTTTTAGACTGAGTTGCTGAAGGACTGTTTAAGAGAGCAGATGTTGGAGACTGGTGTGAAGAAGGACTGTTGCAGATAGCGGACTTTGGAGACTGGGGTGCAGAAGGACTGTAATAGAGAGCAGAGGTTGGAGACTGGGTTGCAGAAAGACTGATACAGAAAGCAGAGATTGTAGTCTGGGGTGCAGAAAGACCATTACAGAGAGCAGAGGATGGATTCTGCAGTACAGGAGGACTGTTACAGAGAGCAGAGTTTGAAGACTGGGGTGGAGAAGGACTGTAAAAGAGAGCTGATATTGGTAACTAGGGTGCCGAAGGACTGTTGCAGAGAGCAGAGTTTGGAGACTGGGGTGCAGAAGAACTTTTGCAGAGAGCAGAGGTTGGAGACTGGGGTGCAGAAGGACTGTTACAGAGAGCAGAGGTTGGAGAGAGCGGTTCAGAAGGATCTTACAGAGAGCAAAATTTGGAGACTGAGGTACAGAAGGACTGTTGTAGAGATCAGAGGTTGGAGACTGGGGTGCAGTAAGATCATTGCAGAGAGAAGATGTTAAATACTGGGGTGCAGAAGGACTGGTAAAGAGAGCAGATTTTGAAGATGGGGTTGCTGAAGGATCCTACAGATAGCAGAGTTTGGAGACTAAGTTGCTGGTGGACTGTTATAGAGAGCAGTGGTTGGAGACTGGGGTGCAGAAGAATCATGGAGAGCAGAGGTTTCAGACTGAGGTGCAGAAGAACTGTTACAGAAAGCAGAGGTTGTAAATTGGGGTGCAGAAGGACCGTTACAGGGAGCAGAGTTTGGAGACTACGGTATAGAAGGACTGTTACAGAGAGCAGAGGTGGGATACTTGGGTTCAGAAGGACTGTTACAAAAAGCACAGGTTGGAGACTGAGGTGAAGAAGGATACACACAGAGAGCAGAGGTTAGAGACTGGGGTTCAGAAGGACTGATACAGAAAGCAGAGTTTGGAGACCGGGGTTCAGAAGGACCATTATAGAGAGGAGAGTTTGGTGAATGCAGTACAGAAGGACTGTTACAGAGAGCAGATATTGGAGAATGGGGAGCAGAAGGACTGTTGCACAGGACAGATTTTGGAGACTGGGTTGCCACAGGACCCTTGCAGAAAGCCGAGTTTGGCGACTAGGGTAGAGAAAGAATGATAGAATCAGCAGAGTTTGGAAACTGCAGTGCAGAAAGATCTTACAGAGAGCAGAGTTTGGAGACTGTGGTGCAGAAGGACTGTTGCAGAGAGCAGACGTTGGAGACTGGGGTCCTGAAAGATCGTTGCAGAGAGAAGAGTTTGCAGACTGGGATGCAGAAGGCTGCTGCAGAGAGCAAAGTTTGGAGAATGAAGTGCAGAAGGACTTTTACAGAGAGCAGATGTTGGAGATGGGATTCAGATGGATCTTACAGAGAGCAGATGTCGGAGACTGAGGTGCAGAAGGATTTTAACAGACAGCAGAGGTAGGAAACTGAGGTGCAGGAGGTTGGTTTCAGACAGCAGAGTTTTCAGACTGTGGTTCAGAAAGACTGTTGCAGAGACCAGTTGTTGGAGACTGGGGTGTGGAAAGACTGTTGCAGAGAGCAGAAGTTTGAGTCTGGGGTTAAGAATGATCGTTGCAGAGAGAAGAGATTGAAGACTGGTGTGCACAAGGGATGTTACAGAGAGCAGAGTTGGGAGACTGGGTTGGCAAAGGATCCCACAGAGAGCAGAGGTTGGAGACTGAAGTGCAGAAGTACTGTTACAGAGAGTATAGGTTGAAGATTGAGGTGCAGAAGGACTGTTGTAGAGAAAAGAGTTTGCAGACTGAGGTGCAGAAGGATTGTTACAGAGAGCAGAGTTTGGAGACTGGGGTGCAGAAGGACTGTTGCAGAAAGCAGAGGTTGGAGACTAAGGTGCAGAAGAACACTTAGAGCAGAAGTTAGAGACTGGGGTGCACAAGGACTGATACAGAAAGCAGGGACTCTAGTATCGGGTGCAAAAAGAACATTACAGAGAGTAGAGGTTGGAGAATGCAGTACAGAAGGACTGTTACAGAGAGCAGAATTTAGAGACTGGGGTGCAGAAGGACTGTTGCAGAGAGCGGAGGTTGGAGACTGAGGTGCAGAAGTCCTGTTACATAGAACAGAGGTTGAAGATTGGGGTGCAGAAGGATCGTTGCAAATAGCAGATCTTGGATACAGGGAAGCAGAACGATCTTACAGAGAGCAGAAGTTGGAGAGTGAGGTGCAGAAGGATACTTGCAGAGAGCAGAGTTTGGAGACTGGCGTGCAGAAGGCCTGCTACAGAGAGGAGAGGTTGGAGACTGGGGTGCAGAAGGACTGTTATAGAGAGCAGAGTTTGGAGACTGGGTTGCTGAAGGATCTTACAGAGAGCAGAGGTTAGAGGCTGATGTGCAGGTGTACTGTTACAGAGAGCAGTTGTGGGAGACTAGGGTGCAGAAGGATCATGCAGAGAGCAGAGGTTTCAGTCTGAGGTGTAGAAGGATTGTTACAGGAAGCAGAGGTTGAAAATTGGCGTGCAGAAGGACCGTTAGAGAGCAGAGTTTGGAGACTGCGGTTTAGGACTGTTACCGAGAGCAGAGGTTGGAAACTGGGATGCAGAAGGACTCTTACAGAGAGCACAAGTTGGAGACTGAGATGCAGAAGGATGGATACAGAAAACAGAGGTTGGAGACTGGGGTTCAGACAGGCTGATACAGAAAGCAGAGTTTGGAGACAGGGGTGTAGAAGAACTGAAACAGAGAGCAGAGTTTGGACACTGCGGTACAGAAGGACTGTTACAGAGAGAAGATCTCGGAGACTGGGGAGCAGAAAGACTGTTGCAGAGAGAATAGGTTGGAGAATGAGGTGCCGAAGGACTGTTTCAGAGAGCAGAGTTTTGAGAATGGGGTTCAGAAAGACTGTTACAGAAAGCAGAGTTTGAAGACTGGGATGCAGAAGGACTGTTACAGAGAGCAGAGGTTGGAGACTGGGGTTCAGATGGATCTTACAGAGAGCAGAGTTTGGAGACTGGGGTGCAAAAGGACTGTTGCAGAGAGCAGATGTTGGAGACTGGGGTGGAGACGAATCGTTGCAGAAAGAAGAGGTTGAAGACTGGGGTGCAGAAGGCCTGTTACACCGAGCAGAGGTTGGAGACTGGGTTGCAGAAGTCCTGTTACAGACTGGGTTTCAGAAGGATCAAACAGAGGGCAGAGTTGGGAGACTGAGGTGCAGAAGGACTGTTACAGAGAGCAGAGTTAGGAGAATGGGGTGCAGAAGGGTCGTTGCACAGAGCAGAGTTTCAGACTCAGGTGCAGTATGACTTTTGGAGAGAGCAGATGTTAGAGCCTGGCGTGCAGAAGGACTGTTGCAAACAGCAGATGTTGGTTACTAGGGTCCAGAAGGACTATTGTAGAAAGCAGAGGTTGGAGACTGGGGTTCAGAAGGACTGTTGCGGAGGGCAGAGGTTGGAGACTGAGGTGCGGAAGTCCTGTTACAGAGAGCAGAGTTTGGAGACTCGAGTGCAGAAGGACAGTTTCAGAGAGCAGAGGTTAAATACAGGGGTGCCTAAAGATCTTACAAAGAGCAGAATTTGGAACTGAGTTGCAGAAGGACTGTTGCAGAGATCAGAGGTTGGAGACTGAGGTGCAGAAGGACTTTTACAGAGAGCAGAGGTTGGAAGCTGGGTTACAAAATGACTGATACAGAAAGCAGAGATTGGAGTCTGGGGTGCAGAAAGACCGTTACAGAGAGCAGAGGTTGGATACTGCAGTACAGGAGGACTGTTACTGAGAGCAGTGGTTGAAGACTGGGGTGCAGAAGTACTGTAGCAGAGAGCAGATTTTGGTAACTAGGGTGCAGAAGGACTGTTGCAGTGAGCAGCGTTTGGAGACTGGGGTGCAGAATGACTCTTGCAGAGAGCAGAGGTTGGAGACTGGGGTGCAGAAGGACTGTTACAGAGGGCAGAGTTTGGAGACAGGGGTGCAGAAAGATCTTACAGAGAGCACAATTTGGAGACTGAGTTGAAGAAGGACTGTTGCAGAGATAAGAGGTTGGAGACTGGGGTGCAGTAGGATCATTGCATAGAGCAAAGTTTGGAGACTGGGGTGCAGAAGGATCGTTGCAGAGAGCAGAGAAAAGAGAGTGGGGTGCAGAAGGCCTGCTATAGAGAGCAAAGTTTTGAGACTGCAGTGCAGAAGGCCTGTTACAGAGAGGAAAGGTTGGAGACTGGGGTGAAGAAAAACTGTTAGAGAGCAGAGTTTGGAAACTGGTTTGCTGAAGGAACTTACAGAGAGCACATGTTGGAGACTGAGGTTCAGGTGGACTATTACAGAGAGCAGTAGTTGGAGAATGGGGTGCAGAAGAATCATGGAGCGCAGAGGTTTCATACTGAGGTGCAGAAGTACTGTTACAGAGAGTAGAGGTTGGAGACTGAGGTGTAGAAGGACTGTTACAGAGAGCAGAGTTTAGAGACTGACTTGCAGAAAAACTGTTATGGAAAGCACAGGTTGAAGACTAAAGTGAAGAAGAATATATACAAAGAGCGGAGGTTGGAGACTGAGGTTCAGAAAAACTGATTCAAAAGACAGAGGTTGGAGACTGGGTTGCAGAAGGACCGTTACAGAGAACAGAGGTTGGAAACTGCGGTACATAAGGTTTGTTACAGAGAGCAGATCTCAGAGACTGTGGAGCAGAAGGACTGTTGCAGAGGACAGAGGTTTGAGACTGGGGTGGAGAAAAAATTTTACAGAGAACAGAGTTTGAAAACTGGAGTGCAGAAGGATCTTACAGAGAGCAGATGTTGGAGACTGTATTGCTGAAGAAATGTTGCAGAGAGCAGACGTTGGAGACTGGGGTCCAGAAGGTTCGTTGCAGAGAGCAGAGTTTGGAGACTGGGGTGCAGAAAGACTGTTGCAGAGAGCAGATGTTGGAGACTGTGGAGGAGAACGACTGTTGCAGAGAGCAGATTTTAGAGACTGTGGTGCAGAAGGATTTTTACAGAGAGCAGGGGTTGGAGACTGAGGTGCAGAAGGACTGTTTCAGAGATGAGAGGTTGGAGACTGGGGTTTAGTTGGATCATTGCAGAGAGCAGAGGTTGGAGACAGGCGTGCAGAATGATCGTTGCATAGAGCAGACTTTGGAGACTGGCATGCAGAAGGCCTGTTACAGAGAGTAGAGGTTGGAGACTGGCGTGCAGAAGGATGTTACAGAGAGCAGTGGTTGGAGACTGAGCTGCAGGTGGACTGTTACAAAGAGCAGTGTTTGGAAACTGGGGTGCAGAAGAATCGTGGTTAGCAGATGTTTCAGACTGAGATACAGGTGGACTTTTACAGAGAGCAGTGCTTGGAGACTGGGGTGTAGAATGATGGTTACAGAGAGCAGAGTTTGGAGACTCAGGTGCAGAAAAACTGTTACAGAAAGCAGAGTTTGGAAATTAAGGTGCAGAAAGACCTTTACAGAGTGCAGAGTTTGGAGACTGCGGTATAGGATTGTTACCTAGAGCAGAGGTTGGAGACTGGGGTGCAGAAGGACTCTTACATAGAGCATAGGTTGAAGACTGAGGTGCATAAGGATAGATACAGAGAACAGATTTTGGAGACTGGGGTGGAAAAGGAATGTTATAGAGAGCAGAGTTTGGAAACTGGAGTGCAGAAGGAACTTACAGAGAGCAGAGGTTGGAGACTGTGGTGCAGAAGGACTGTTGCTGAGAGCAGAGGTTGGAGACTGGAGTCCAGAAAGAATGTTGCAGAGAGCAGATTTTAGAGACTGGGGTGTAGAAAAACTGTTACAGAGAGCAAAGGTTGGAGACTGGGGTTCAGGTGGATCTGACAGAGAGCAGAGTTTGGAGACTGTGGTCCGAAAGGACTGTTGCAGAGAGCACATGTTGGAGACCGGGGTGGAGAAGAATCGTTCCAGAGAGAAGAGGTTGGATACTGGGGTGAAGAAGTCCTGTTACAGAGAGCAGAGGTAGGAGACTGGAGTCCAGAAAGAATGTTGCAGAGAGCAGATTTTAGAGACTGGGGTGTAGAAAAACTGTTACAGAGAGCATAGGTTGGAGACTGGGGTTCAAAAGGACTGTTGCAGAGAGCACATGTTGGAGACCGGGGTGGAGAAGAATTGTTCCAAAGAGAAGAGGTTGAAGACTGGGGTGCAGAAGGCCTGTTACAGAGAGCAGAAGTTGGAGACTGTTGTGCAGAAGGACAGGTACAAAGTGCAGAGGTTAAAGACTGGGTTGCAGAAAGATCTTATAGAGAGCAGAGTTGGGAGACTGAGGTGCAGAAGGACTGTTACAGAGAGCCGACGTAGGAGACAGGGGTGCAGAAGGGTCGTTGCAAATTGCAGAGTTTTAAGGCTGAGGTGCAGAAGGACTGTTGCAGAGAGCAGATGTTGGTAACTAGTGCGCATAAGGATTGATGTAGGCAGCAGAGGTTTGAGACTGGGTTGAAAAAGGATTGTTGCAGAGACCAGAGGTTTGAGAGGTGCGGAAATCCTGTTACAGAGAGCTAGGTTGGATACAGGGGTGCAGAAGCATCTTACCGACAGCAGAATTTGGAGACTGAGGTGCAGATGGACTGTTACAGAGAGGAGAGGTTGGAGACTGGCATGCAGAAGGATAGTTATAGAGAGCAGAGTTTGGAGACTGTTTTCCTGAAGGATCTTACAAAGAGCAGAGGTTGGAGACTGAGATGCAGGTGGACTGGTACAGAGAGCAGTGGTTGGAGACTGAGGTGCAGAAGGACCATGCAGAGAGGAGAGGTGTCAGACTGAGGTGCAGAAGGACTGTTACAGAAAGCATATGTTGGAAATTGGGGTGCAGAAGGACTGTTACAAAGACCAGAGTTTGGAGACTGTGTTATAGAAAAACTGTTAAAGAGAGAACAGGTTGGAGACTAGGGTGTAGAAGGAATGTTACAGAGAGCACAGGTTAAAGACTGAGGTGCAGAAGGATAGACACAGAGAGCAGAGTTTTGAGACTGATGTTCAGAAGAACTGATACAGAAAGCAAAGTTTGGAGACTGGGTTGCCGAAGGACTGTTACAGAGAGCAGATGTTGGAGACTGGGGAGAAGAAGGACTGTTTCATAGGACAGAGGTTGGAGGCTGGGGTGCTGCAGGACACTTCCAGAAAGCAGAGGTTAAAGACTGGTTTGGAGAAGGAAGGTTACAAAGAGGAAAATGGGGTGCAGATGGATCTTAAAGAGAGAAGAGGTTGGAGACTGTGGTTCAGAAGGACTCTTCCAGAGAGTAGAGGTTGGAGACTGGGGTCCAGAAGGATTGTTGCAGAGAGCAGAGTTTGAGGACTGGGGTGCAGAAGTACGGTTGCAGAGAGCAGAGGTTGGAGACTGGGGTGCAGAAGGACTGTTGCAGAGAGCAGAGGTTGGAGACTGGAGTGCAGAAGGACTGTTAAAGTGAGCAGACGTAGGAGACTGAGGTGCAGAAGGACTGTTGCAGAGAGCATATGTTGGAGACTGGGGTGCAAAAGGACTGTTGCAGAGAGCAGAGGTTGGAGACTGGGGGGAGAAGAATCATTGCAGAGAGAAGAGGTTGGATAATGGGGTGCAGAAGGCCTGTTTTAGAGAGCAGAGATAGGAGACTGGCTTGCAGACGTCCTGTTACCGAGAGCAGAGTTTGGAGACTGTTGTGCAGAAGGACTGTTACAGAGTGCAGAGTTTAAAGACTGGGTTGTAGAAGGATCTTACAGTGAGCAGAGTTATGAGAATGAGGTGCAAAGGACTGTTACAGAGAGCAGAAGTAGGAGACTGGGGTGCAGAAGGGTTTTGCAGAGAGCAGAGTTTTAAGACTGAGGGGCAGAAGGACTTTTGCAGATAGTAGATGTTGGTGACTGGGGTGCAGAAGGACTGTTTCAGACAGCATAGTTTGGAGACTTTGGTGAAGAAGGATCGTTGCAGAGAGCAGAGGTTGGAGACTGGTGTGCAGAAGCACTGTTACAGAGAGCAGAGGTTGCAGACTGAGGTGCAGAAGGACTGCTACAGAGAGTAGAGGTTTGAGACTGATTTGAAGAAGGACCCTTGCAGAGAACAGAGTTTGGAGACTGAGGTGCAGAATGATTGTTACAGAGATCAGAGGTTGGGGACTCGGCTGCAGAAGGACTCTGCAGAAAGCAGATCTTGGTGACTGGGGTCCAGAAGGATCATTGCAGGAAGCAGAGTTTGGAAACTGAAATGTAGAATTACTTTTGCAGAAAGCAGATGTTGGAGACTGGGGTGCCGAAGGACTGTTACAGAGAGCAGAGTTTGAAGAATGTGGTGCAGAAGGACTGTTTAAGAGAGCAGAGGTTGGAGGCTGAGGTTCAGAAGGACTGTTACAGAGAGTAAAGGTTGGAGACTGGGGTGCAGAAGGACTGTTACAGAGATCAGAGATTGGAGATTGCGGTCCAGATGGAACTTACAGAGCCAGAGGTTGGAGAGTGTGGTGAAAAAGGACTGTTGCGAAGAGCAGAGGTTGGAGACTGGTATTGAGAAGAATCATTGCAGAGAGAAGATTTTGGAGACTCGAGTGCAAAACGCCTGTTAAAGAGAGCAGATTTTTGAGACTGGTTGCAGAAGTCCTGTTATAGAGAGCAGAGGTTGGAGGCTGTTGTGCAGAAGGACGGTTACATAGTGCAGATTTTAAAGTCTGGTTTGCAGAAGTATTTTACAGCGAGCAGAGTTGGGAGAATGAGGTGCAGAAAGACTGTTACAGGCAGCAGAGGTAGGAGACTGGGGTGCAGAAAGTTCGTTGAAGACAGCAGAGTTTTCAGACTGAGGTGCGGAAGGACTGTTGCAGAGAACAGTTGTTGGAGACTGGGGTTAAGAGGGATGGTTGCAGAGAGCAGAGTTTGGACACTGGTGTGAAGAAGGACTGTTACAGAGAGCAGATTTTGGAGACTGGGTTGCAGAAGGACTGTTTCAGAGAGCAGAGGTTGGAGACTGAGGTACGGAAGTCCTGTTACAGAGAGCAGAGGTTGGAGCTTGGATGCAGAAGGAGTCTTGCAGAGAGCAGAGGTTGGATACTGGGGTGAAGATGGATCTTACGGAGAGCAGAATTTGAAGACTGAGGTGCAGAAGGACTGTTGCAGAGATCAGAGGTAGTAGACTGGGTAGCAGTAGGATCATTGCAGAGAGCAGAGTTTGCAGACTGAGTTGCAGAAGGATCGTTGCACAGTGTAGATTTTGGAGACTGGAGTGCAGAAGGCCTGCTACAGAGAGAAGAGTTTGGAGACTGGCGTGTAGAAGGCCTGTTATAGAGAGGAATGATTGGAGACTGGGGTGCAGAAGGCCTGTTATAAAGAGCAGAGTTTGGAGACTGGGTTGCTGAAGAATCTTACAGAGAGCAGAGTTTGGAGATACGTGCAGGTGGACTCTTACAGAGAGCAGTGTTTTGAGACTGGGGTGCAGAAGGATCGTGCAGAGAGCAGAGGTGTCAGACTGAGGTGCAGAAGGACGGTTACAGAGAGCAAAGGTTGGAGACTATGGTGTAGAAGGACTGTTACAGAGAGCAGAGATTGGAGACTGAGGTGCAGAAGGACTGTTATAGAAAGAAGTGGTTGGAAATTGGGGTGCAGAAGGACCGTAACAGAGACCAGAGTTCGGAGACTGGGGTATAGAAAAACTGTAACAGAGAGCAGAGTTTGGAGACTGAGGTGCAGAATAAAAGATACAGAGAGCAGAGGTTTGAGACTGCGTTTAGAAGGATCTACAGAGAAAAGAGGTTGTAGAGTGAAGTGCAGAAGGACTGTTACAGAGAGTAGAGGTTTGAGACTGAGGTGCAGAAGGACCATTGCAGAGAACATAGTTTGGAGACTGATGTGCAGACGGATTGTTACAGAGAGCAGAGTTTGGAGACTGGGGTGCAGAAAGATTGTTGCAGAGAGCAGAGGTTGGAGACTGGGGTGCAGAAGTCCTGCTACACAGAGCAGAGTTTTGATACTGGCGTGCAGAAGGCCTGTTACAGAGAGGAGAGGTTGGAGACTGGGGTGCAGAAGGACTGTTATAGAGAGCAGTGTTTGGAGACTGAGTTCCTAAAGGATCTTACAGAGAGCAGAGTTTGGAGACTGAGGTTCAGGTGGACTGTTACACTGAGCAGTGGTTGGAGACTGGGGTGCAGAAGTTTCATGCAGAGAGAAGAGGTGTCAGACTGAGGTGCAGATGGACTGTTACAAAGAGCAGATTTTGGAGACTTAGATGTAGAAGGACTGTTAGAGAGAGCAGAGTTTGGAGACTGAGGTGCAGAAGGACTGTTACAGAAAGCAGAGGTTGGAGACTGGGGTGAAGAAGGACCCTTACAGAGAACAGAGTTTGAAGACTGCGGTACAGAAGAAGTGTTTTTGAGAACAAGGTTGGAGACTTGGGTGCAGAGGGACCATTGCAGAGAGCAGTGGTTGGTGACTTCAGTACAGAAGGACTGTTACAAAGAGCAGAGGTTGGAGACTGGGGTGGAGAAGAACTGTTGCAGAGAGCAGAGATTGCAGAGTGAGATGCAGAATGACTTTTACAAAGAGCAGAGTTTGGAGACAGTGGTGCAGAAGGAGTGATACAAAAAGCACAGGTTGGAGACTGGGGTGAAGAAGGACCCTTACAGAGAACAGAGGTTGAAGACTGCGGTACAGAAGAAGTGTTTTTGAGAACAATGTTGGAGACTGGGGTGCAAAGGGACCATTGCAGAGAGCAGAGGTTGGAGACTGGGGTGCAGATGGAATGTTACAGAGAGCAGATGTTAAAAACTGGGGTACAGTATGATCTTACAGAGAGCAGAATTTGGAGACTGGGTTGCAGAAAGACTGTTGCAGAATAGACATTTGAGACTGGGGTGCAGAAGGATCGTTGCAGAGAGCAGATTATGGAGACTGGGGTATAGAAGGACTGTTCCAGAGAGCAGATGTTGGAGACTTCGGTGCAGAAGGACTGTTCCAGAGAGCAGTTGTTGAAGACTGAGGTGCAGAAGGACTATTTCAGAGAGCAGATGTTGGAGCCTGGGGTGCAGAGGGGCTGTTGCAGAGAGCAGAAGTTTGAGACTTGTGTGCAGAAGGACTGTTTCAGAGAGGAGATGTTGGAGACTGGGGTGCAGAAAGCCTGTTACAGAGAGCAGAATTTGGAGAAGGGGTGCAGAAGAACCGTCGCAGTGAGCAGATGTTGGATATTTGGATGCTGAAGGCCTGTTAAAGAGAAAAAAGTTTGGAGACTGGTGTGCACAAGGACCAATGCAGAGAGCAGAGTTTGAAGACTGAGGTGCAGAAGGACTGTTTAGGTTGCAGAAGGAGTGTTGAAGAGAGCAAGGTTGGAGACTGCGGTTCAGAGGGCTGTTGCAGAGAGAAGAGGTTGCAGAGTAAGGTGCAGAAGGACTCTAACTGAGAGCAGAGTTTGGAGACTGTAGTGCAGAAGGACTGATACAGAAAGGAGAGGTTGGAGACTTGGGAGAAGAAGGACCCTTATAGAGAACAGAGGTTGAAGACTGTGGTAGAGAAGAACTGTTTTGGAGAACAGAGTTTGGAGACTGGGGTGCAGAAGGACCG
>NW_027525396.1:0-20114 GCF_052094955.1 Ictidomys tridecemlineatus | reverse complement strand
TCTCCTACCTCTGCTCTCTGCAACGATCCTTCTCCACCCCAGTCTCAAACCTCTGCTCTCTGCAACAGTCCTTATGAACCCCAGTCTCCAACAACTGCTTTGTGAAACAGTTTTTCTGTATCTCAGTCTGAAAACTCCCCTCTCTGTAATTCTCCATCTGCAACCCAGTCTCCATCCTATGCTCTCTATAACAGTCCTTCTGTACCTCAATCTCCAATCTCTGCTCTATGCAACAGTCCTTCTGTGCAGAAGTCTCTAACATCTTCTCTCTTAAACAGTCCTTCTACACCCCAGTCTCCAACGTCTGCTCTATGCAACAGTCCTTCTACACCCCACTCTCCATAGTCTGAACGCCTCAATGATCCTTCTGCACCCCAGTCTCCAAACTCTGTTCTCTACATCAGTTCTTCTGCACCCCAGTCTCCAACCTCTGCAATCTGAAACAGTCATTCTGTACCACAGTCTCCAACCTCTCCTTTCTGTAAGGGTACTTCTGCACCCCAATTTTCAACCTCTGCTTTCTGTGTCAGTCCTTCTGCAACCCAGTCTCCAACCTCTGCTCTGTGTAACAGTCCTTCAGCACCTAAATCTCAAACCTCTGCTCTCTGCTACAGTCTTTTTGAACCCCAATCTCCAACCTCTACTCTCTGCAACAGTCCTTGTACATCCCAGTCTAAAACCTCTGCTCTCTAATTTTTTGAGTTCTTTGTAAACTCTGGATATTAAGGCTCTATCTGAAGTGTGAGGGGTAAAAATTTGTTCCCATGATGTAGGCTCCCGATTTACTTCTCTTATTGTTTCTCTTGCTGTAAAAAAACTTTTTAGTTTAAGTATGTCCCATTTGTTGATTCTTGCTATTAACTCTTGTGCTATGGGTGTCCTGTTAAGGAATTTGGAGGCCTGATCCCACAATATGTAGATCGTAGCCAACTTTTTCTTCTATCATATGCAGAGTCTCTGATTTGATATCAAGGTCCTTGATCCATTTTGAGCTAATTTTTGTGCATGGTGAGAAGAGGGGATTCAGTTTCATTTTGTTGCATATGGATTTCCAGTTTTCCCAACACCATTTGTTGAAAATGCTATCCTTCCTCCATTGCATGCTTTTAGCTCCTTTATCGAATATAAGATAGTTGTAACTTTGTGGATTAGTCTCTGTATCCTCTATTCTGTACCATTGGTCCACCTGCCTGTTTTGGTACCAGTACCATGCTGTTTTTGTTACTATTGCTCTGTAGTATAGTTTGAAATCTGGTATTGCTATACCACCTGATTCACACTTCCTGCTTAGAATTGCTTTTGCTATTCTGGGTCTTTTATTTTTCCATATGAATTTCATGATTGCTTTATCTATTTCTACAAGAAATGTCTTTGGGATTCTGATTGGCATCGCATTAAACCTGTAGAGAACTTTGGGTAATATCACCATTTTAATGATGTTAGTTCTGCCTATCCATGAACAGGGTACATTTTTCCATCTTCTGAGATCTTCTTCTATCTCTCTCTTTAGGGTTCTGTAGTTTTCATTGTATAAATCTTTCACCTCTTTTGTTAGGTTGATTCCCAAGTATCTTATTTTCTTTGAGGATATTGTGAATGGAGTGGTTTTCCTTATTTCCATTTCAGAGGTTTTGTTGCTGATATACAGGAATGCCTTTGATTTGTGCGTGTTGATTTTATATCCTGCCACTTTGCTGAATTCATTTATTAACTCTAGCAGCTTCTTTGTAGATCCTTTTGGGTCTGTTAAGTAAATTATCATGTCATCTGCAAATAGCGATAATTTAATTTCTTCTTTTCCTATTTTTATGCCTTTAATTTCTTTTGTCTGTCTAATTGCTCTGGCTAGTACTTCGAGAACTAAATTGAATAGAAGTGGTGATAGAGGACATCCCTGTCTTGTTCCAGATTTTAGAGGGAATGCCTTCAGTTTTTCTCCGTTTAGGATGATGCTAGCCTGTGGTTTAGCATATATAGCTTTTACAATGTTGAGGTAAGTTCCTGATATCCCTAGTTTTTCTAATGTTTTAAACATAAAGGAATGTTCTATTTTGTCAAATGCTTTTTCTGCATCTATCGAGATGATCATATGGTTCTGGTCTTTAAGCCTATTGATGTGGTGAATAGCATGTATTGATATCCGTATATTGAACCAGCCTTGCATCCCAGAGATGAATCCTACTTGATCATGGTGCACAAGTTTTCTGATATGTTTTTTGTATTCGATTCGCCAGAATTTTATTGAGAATTTTTGCATCCAAGTTCATTAGAGATATTGGTCTGTAGTTTTCTTTCTTTGAAGTGTCTTTGTCTGGTTTTGGGATCAGGGTGATGTTGGCCTCATAGAATGAATTTGGAAGAGCTCCTTCTTTTTCTATTTCTTGAAATAGTTTGAAAAGTATTGGTATTAGTTCTTCTTTGAAGGTTTTGTAGAACTCCACTGTATACCCATCAGGTCCAGGGCTTTTCTTGGTTGGTAGTCTTTTGAGGGCTTCTTCTATTTCTTTCTTTGTTATTGGTCTGTTTAAATTGTGTGTGTCTTCCTGCCTCAATCTGGGCAAATCATATGCCTTAAGAAATTTATCGATATCCTCGCTATCTTCTATTTTATTAGAATATAGGGTTTCAAAATACTTTCTAATTATCTTCTGTATTTCTGTAGTGTCTGTTGTGATATTGCCTTTTTCATCCCGTATATTAGTAATTTGAGTTCTCTCTCTTCTTCTTTTTGTTAGCATAGCTAAGAGCTTGTCTATCTTATTTATTTTTTCAAAGAACCAACTTTTAGTTTTATCAATTTTTTCAATGGTTTTTTTTGTTTCAATTTCATTTATTTCTGCTCTAATTTTAATTATTTCTTGTCTTCTACTACAATTGCTGTTGTTTTGTTCTTCCTTTTCTAGGTTTTTGAGGTGTAGTGTGAGTTCATTTATTTGTTGGTTTTTTCTTTTTATGATGAAAGAACTCCAGGATATGAATTTCCCTCTTAAAACTGCTTTCATTGTGTCCCATAGATTCCGGTATGTTGTGTCTGTATTATCATTTGACTCTAAGAATTTTTTTATCTCTTCCTTTATGTCTTCTGTAACCCATTGATCATTCAATAACATATTGTTCATTTTCCATGTGGTGTAGGATTTTTCCTTCCTTTTTTTATCATTGATTTCCAATTTCATTCCATTATGGTCAGATATGGTGCATGGTATTATCTCCACACTTTTATATTTACTAAGATTTGCCTTATGGCATAATATATGGTCTATTTTTGAGTAGGATCCATGTGCTGCTGAGAAGAACGTGTATCCACTTGATGATGGTTGGTATATTCTATATATGTCAGTTAGGTCTAGGTTATTGATTGTGCTGTTGAGTTCTATAGTTTCTTTATTCAGTATTTGTCTAGAGGATCTGTCTAATGGCGAGAGCGGTGTGTTGAAGTCACCCGTAATTATTGTGTTATGGTCTATTTGACTCTTGAACTTGAGGAGCGTTTGTTTTATGTAGATTGCAGTTCCATTGTTTGGTGCATACAAATTGATAATTGTTATGTCTTGTTGGTGGATGGTCCCTTTTAACAGTATATAGTGTCCTTCTTTATCCTTCTTAATTAACTTAGGTTTGAAGTTGATTTTATTTGATATGAGTATGGCCACTCCTGCTTGTTTCCGAGGGCCATGTGAGTGGTATGATTTTTCCCAACCTTTTACCTTCAGCCTGTGTATGTCTTTTCCTATCATATGAGTCTTCTGAAGGCAGCATATTGTTGGATTTGTTTTTTTGATCCAGGTTGCTAGCCTATGTCTCTTGATTGGTGAGTTTAGGCCATTAACATTTAAACTTACAATTGAGATATGATTTGTACTTCCAGTCATGCTTCTTTCTTTATTTATTTTAGTTTGGCTAGTTTTACTTTTTTGGTTATTTTCCTCCTTCTTTACTGAGATACCTCTTGTTGTTAGTTTTGGGCACTATTTTTCAATTCCTCTTCTTGTAGTATATTGCTCAGAATGCTTTGCAGTGCTGGTTTTCTTGCTGCAAATTCTATTAGCTTTTGTTTATCGTGAAAGATTTTAATTTCGTTGTCAAATCTGAAGCTCAATTTTGCTGGATACAGTATTCTTGGATGAAATCCATTATATTTCAGCGTTTTAAATACATTGTTCCAGGATCTTCTCGCTTTCAAAGTCTGTGCTGAGAAATCAGTCGTTAACCTAATTGATTTACCCCTGAATGTAATCTGTCTCTTTTCTCTGGTAGCTTTTAATATTCTCTCCTTGTCCTGTATGTTGGCTATCTTCATAATTATGTGTCTTGGAGTTGGTCTATTATAGTTTTGAATGTTTGGGGTCCTGTAGGCTTCCAGGATTTGGCAATCCATTCCATCTTTCATCTCTGGGAAGTTTTCTACAATTATTTCATTTAATATGCTGTCCATTCCTTTGGTTTGAATCTCTGTGCCTTCTTCTAACCCGATGACTCTCAAATTTGGTTTTTTAATGACATCCCATATCTCTTGAATAGATTGCTCATGGGATTTAAGCATCTTTTCTGTGTTGACTATACTCTTTTCAAGTTGATAAACCTTTTCTTCATTATCTGATGTTCTGACTTCTACTTGATCAAGTCTATTTGTAATATTCTCGTTTGAGTTTTTAATTTGGTTTATAGTTTCCTGCAATTAATTCTAGGATTATAGTTTGATTCTTTTTTAAGATCTCTATCTCCTGGTAGAGCTCGTTCTTTGCCATTTGAATTTGTTTGTTTAATTCATTTTCAAAATATATTTTTATTGCTTGGACTTGCTGTCTCATGTCTTCTCTAATATTCCTTTTCATTTGAGTTAGGTATGCCTTGAGTTCTTTCCCTATTCCTGCTTCTGATGTTTCTATGTCCTCTTGTAGAATTAAGTTGTCTTCATTGTTTTTACTCCTTTTTTCTCTTGTTTTCTCATGTTGTCCCCGTTGCTTTCCAGCTCTCTTTGATTGTCGTGTTTCTACTCTCTTCTATAGATTTGTTTTGGTTCTGTATTACTCTGATGCCTCTCTTTAGTGTGGTTAAACTATGCCTGCTGACGTGGATTCCACTGTGAAGAAAGATCCGACGTCCGAGCTCCAGTGACGACACTACTTTGCTATGACCGGCCCCAGTTCCTTGCCTGGGTGTCCTGATGAGGTGGTGTGACTGGACTGTCTCTGTTTGATTTCAGCTCCCAGTAGCGGCAGGCAGGCGGTCTCTAGCCACCCAGTATCACAGGCCGCGGGCGGGTGATCGGTCACCTGCGGCCGGGTGTTCTCCTACCGCCCAGCTATGTGGGCAGTGGGTAAACTGTCGCCGGCGGGCCTGCAATTTCCAGCTGCCCAGTCTCGAGGGCCTTGCCTCTAGCCTCCTGGTTTCTCCTGCTAGCCTTCTGTAGCCGCAGGGCAGGCCGCACGAATCAGTGGGCCTGGATCTCTGGGGTCCCACAGTTGGCAATTGGGATCCCAGGCACTCTGTCCTTTGAATTTTTCCTGCTTGCCCCACCCCCAGCTCTAGCTAGACAGGTTTCCTTTCGGCTGCAGATGGGTAGGGGGGTTGCAGGTCAGGTGCCTCTAGTTCCCCCCTAGTCTTTATGCAGGCTCACTCTGATTCTCCCTCCCCCAGCAAGCCTAGGAGAGATTTTATGCGAGTTCCCGATGTATGGGGGATGGGCGGAGTGCCACACACCTGTTTTGTTGTTGAGATCTGTCGGAGAATGGCGGTGGATATTTCAGCTGTTCAAGATGCTGACTGCTGATTCCCTTGGTGGAGTGTCCGCTGTGTGGGATGGGACTGTACCACTTCCTTCCCCGTCTAAACTCCCGTACTCAGCCCGGGGGTCAGTGTGGGCTTGGCTGGCGGGATTCCACCTGATCGCAGCCGAGCCTCTCCCTGCTTGCTAATTAATCGCTTCCCTGGGGCGCCACGCCTTCTGTAGCCGCAAGGCAGGCCGCAGGAATCAGTGGGCCTGGATCTCCGGGGTCCCACAGTTGGCAATTGGGATCCCAGGCACTCTGTCCAACCTCTGTTCTCTACAACAGTTATTCTGCACACAAATCTCTAACCCCTACTCTCTTTAACGGTCCTTCTGCACCGTAGTCTCCACACTCTGCTTTCTGTATCAGTTCTTCTGCACCCCAATTTCAAACCTCTGCTCTCTTTAACAGTCCTTCTGCACCTCAATCTCCAACCTCTGCTCTCTTCAACAGTGCTTCTGAAACCCAGTCTCTGACCTCTGCTCTCTCCAACAGTCCTTCTACACCCAAGTCTCCAACCTCTACTCTCTGCAATGATCCTTCTGCACCCAAGTCTCCAAAGTTTGCTCTCTGCATCAGTCCTTCTGCACCACAGTCTGCAACCTCTGGTCTGTATAAGATCCTTCTGCAACCCAGTTTTCAAACTCTACTCTATGTGAAATTCCTTCTGCACCCCAGTCTCCAACCTCTGCTATCTGCAACAGACTTTCTGCACGTCAGTCTCCAAATTCTGCTCTCTGCATCAGTTTTTCTCTACCCAAGTCTGCAACACCTGCTACTAGAAGAGTCCTCCTTCATCCAAGTCTCCAACCTCTGCTCTGTGTAACACTCCTTCTGAACACCAGTGGCCAACCTCTGCTCTCTGCAATGATCCTGCTGCATCCAAGTCTTCAACATCTCCTCTCTGCAACAGTCCTTCTGCACCCAAGTCTCCAACATCTGCTCTCTGCAACAGTCCTTCTGCTCCTCAGTCTGGAAACTCTGCTGTCTGCAACGATCCTTCTGCACCCCAGTCTCCAACCTCTGCTCTTATTAAGAGTCTTGCTGCACCTCGGTCTACAATATCTGCACCCCAGTCTCCAACCTCTGCTCTGTGCAACAGTTCGTCTGCACCCCACTCTCCAAACTCTGCTCTCTGAAAGATCCTGCTGCACCCCAGTCTCCAAACTCTTATCTCTGTCACAGTCCTTCTTCACCCCAGTCTCTAACCTCTGCTCTCTGAAACAGTCCTTCTGTAACCTAGTGTCCAACATCTGCTCTCTGTAAGAGCCCTTCTGCACTCCAGTCTCCAACCCTGCTTTCTGTATCAGTCCTTTTGCACTTACTACTCCAACCTCTGCTCTCTGTACAGTCCTCCTGCACCTCAGTCTTCAAATTCTGCTCTCTGCAACAGTCCTTCGGCACCCCAATCTCCAACCGCTGCTCTCTGCAACAGTTCTTTTACACCCAAGTTTCCAACCTCTGCACTCCGCAACAGTCCTACTGCACCTCAGTCTCCAACCTCTTCTCTCTGCAATGGTCTTTCTACACCTCAGACTTCAACATCTACTCTTTGTAACAGTCCTTCGGCACCTCAGTCTCCAAACTCTGCTCTCTGTATGATCCTTCTGAAAAGAAGTCTCCAAACTCTGCTTTCTGTAACAGTCCTTCTGCACCCCAGTCTTTTAACTCTGCTCTCTGTAACAGGCCTTCTGCACACCAGTCTCCATCCTCTGCTCTCTGTAACAGGCCTTCTGCACCCAAGTTTCTGAACTCTGCTCTCTTTAACAGTCCTTCTGCACCACAGTCTCCAACCTCTGCTCTCTATAACAGTCCTTCTGCAAGTCAGTCTCCAAACTCTGCTCTCTCTAAGATCCTTCTTCACCCCAGTCTCCAAAATCTGCTCTCAGTATAAGTCCTGCACCCCTGTCTCCAAACACTGCTGTTTTTCTTCACATCAGTCTTTAACAACTTCTCTCTGAAACAGTCTTTCTGCACCCCAGTCTCCAACCTCTGCTCTCTAGAACATTCCTCGTATACCCCAGTCTCCATAATCTACTCTGTGCAACAATCGTTTCGTACCCCAGTCTCTAACGTCCGCTCTCTGCAACAATCTTTCTGCACCCCAATCTCCAAACTTTCCTCTGTGTCAGATTCTTTCGAATCCCAGTTTCCAAACTCTGCTTTCTGTAACATTCCTTCGGCACCCCAGTCTCCAAAGTTTTCTCTCTACTATGGTCCCTCGGCACCCCAGTCTCCAACCTTGTTCTCTACAACAGTTCTTCTTTACCGAAGTCTTCAATCTCTGTTCTCTGTAAGGGTCCTTCTGCACTCAAGTCTCCAAACTCTGCTCTCTGTAAAAGTCCTTCTGCACTTCACTCTGCAACCTCTGCTCTCTGCAACAGTCCTTCTGCACCCCAGTCTTCAACCTCTGCTCTCTGTAACAGTCGTTCCTCACCCCAGTCTCTAAAATCTGCTCTCTGCAACAGTCCTTCTGCACCTCAGAGTCCAAATTCTGCTCTCTGTGAGATCTTTATGAAACCCAGTCTCCAAACTATGCTATCTGTAATGGTCCTTCTGCACTAGAGTCTCCCACCTCTGATCTCCAAAACACTTATTCTGCACCCCAGTCTCCAAACTCTGCTCTCTGTAACAGTCCTTCTGTAAATCAGTCTCCAACCTCTGTTCTCTTTAAGAGTCCATGTGCACACCATCTCCAACCTCTGCTTTCTGTATCAGTCTTTCTGAACCCCAGTCTCCAACCTCTGCTCTCTGCAACAATCCTTCTGCATCCCAGTCTCCAACGTCTGCTCTTTGTGAGATCCTTCTGCACACCGTTTCGCAAACTTTGCTCTCTGTAACAGTCATTCTGCACCTCAGTCTCCAACCTCATCACTCTGCAACGGCCCTTGTGAACCCCAGTATCCAACCTCTGTTCTCTGCAGCTGTCTTTCTGCACCACAGGCTACACACTCTTCTCTCAGTAACAGTCCTTCTGCACCCCAGTCTCTAAACTCTACTTTCAGTATCAGTTATTCTTCACCCCAGTCTAAAACCTCTGCTCTCTGTAACAGTCCTTCTGGAACTCAGTCTCCAACCTCTGCTCTCTGCAATAATACTTCTGCACCCTAAGCATAAAACTCTGCTCTCTGGAACACTCCTTCTGCACTTAAGTCTCTAACCTCTGCTCTCTTTAACAATCATTCTGCAACTCAGTATCCAACCTGTGATCTCTTTAACAGTCCTTCTGCACCTCAGTATCCAACATCTGCTCTCTGTAAGGATCCTTCTGAACCTCAGTCTCCAACCAATGCTCTCTTTAACAGTCCTTCTGGACCGCATTCTCCAACCTCTGCTCTCTGTAACAGTTCTTCTGCACACCAGTCTCCATGCTCTACTATCTGTAACAGTCCTGCTGCACCTGAATCAAACCTCTGCACTCTGTAACAATCCTTCTGAAAAACCAATGTAAAAACTATGCTCTCTTTAACAGTTCTTCTGAACCAGAATCTCCAAACTCTGGTCTCTGTAACACTCCTTATGCACCCGAATCTCCATCCTCTGCTGTCTGTAAGAATCCTTCTGCACCCCAGTCTCCAAACTCTGCTCTCTGTAAAAGTCCTTTGGCACCTTAGTCTCCAACCTCTGATCTTGGTAACGATCCTACTGCAACTCAGTCTCCAACCTCTGCTCTCTGGAACAGTCCTTCTGCACCCCAGTCTCCAATATCTTCTCTCTGCAATGATCTTTCTTCTTTCAAGGCTCCATCCTCTGCTCTCTGTAATGGTCCTTCTGCACCCCAGTCTCCAAACTCTGCTCTCGGTAACAGTCCTTCTGTACCGCAGTCTCAAAACTCTTCTGTCCGTAACGGTCCTTCTGGACCCCAATTGCCAAACTCTTCTTTCTGTAATAGACCTACTGCACCTCAGACTCCAACTTATGCTCTCTGTATCAGTTTTTCTGCACCTTAGTCTGAAACCTCTGCTCTCTGCAACGATCCTTCTGTACCCCAATCTCTGAACTGTGCTATCAGTAACAGTATTTCTGCACTCCAGTCTCCGACCTCTTCTCTCTGTAAAAGGCCTTCTGCACTCCAGTTTCCAAACTCTCCTCTCTGTAACAGGCCTTCTGCACTCCAGTCTCCAACCTCTTCTCTCTACAACGATCTTTCTGCACCTCAGTTTCCAACCTCTACTCTCTTCAACAGTTAATCTGTACACCAGTCTCTAACCTCTGCTCTCTGTAAGATTCTTCTGCACCTCATTCTCCAACCTCTACTCTCTGAAACAGTCTATATGAACCTCAGTATCCAACCTCTTCTCTCTGTAACAATCTTAGGCACCTAAATCTCCAACTTCAGCTCTCTGCATCGGCCCTTCTGCACCTCAGTCTACAAACTCTGCTCTCTGTAATAGTCCTTCTGCACCCTAGTCTCAAACCTCTACTCTCTACAACATTTCTTCTGCACCTCAGTCTCCAACCTGTGCTCTCTGAAACTGTCCTTTTGCACCCCAGTCTCCAACCTCTGCTCTCTGTAAGTATCATTCTCCACCACAGTCTCCAACCTCTGCTCTCCTCAACAATCATTCTGCACCTAAGTCTCCAGCCTCTGCTCTCGGCAACGATCCTTCTGCATCCCAGTCTTCAACCTCTGCTCTCTGTAACAGTCCTTATGCAGCTCAGTCTCCAAACTATGCTCACAGTAAGATCCTTCTGCACACTAGTCTACAACATCTGCTCTCTGCAACGATCCTTTAGAACCTCAGTTTCGAACCTCTTCTCCCTGTAACAGCCCTTCTGTACAGCAGTCTCCAAACTCTGCTCTATGTAACGGTCCTTCTACACCCCAGTGTCCAACCTCTACTTTGTGTATTAGTCCTTCTGCGCCCCAGTCTCCAAACTCTGCTTTCTGTAACAGTTCTTCTCCATCTCAGTCTCCAAACTCTGCTCTCTGCAACAGTCCTCTGCACCCCAGTCTCTACCCTCTGCTCTTGGTAACAGTTCTTTTGCACCCAAATCTCAAAACTCTGCTCTCTGTAACACTCCTTCTGCACTCCAGTTTCCACCCTCTGATCTCTGTAACAATCCGTCTGGACATCAGTCTCCAAACTCTGGTCTCTACAACGTTCCTTCTGCTTTTCAGTCTCCAAAATCTACTCTCTGTAAAAGTCGTTCTGCACCTCAGTCTCCAAACTCTGCTCTCTGTAAGATCCTTCTGCAACCAATTCTCCAAACTCTGCTCTCTGTAACAGTCCTTCTGCACCCCAGTCTCCAAACTCTGATCTCTGTAACTGGCGTTCTGCACCACAGTCTTATAACTCTTCTCTCTTTAACAGGCCTTTCGCACCCAAATCTCCAACCTCTGCTCTCTGCATCTATCTTTCTGCACCCCAGTCTCCATACTCTGCTCTCTGTAACAGTTCTTCTGCATCCAAGAATCCAATATCTGCTCTGTGCAACAGTCCTTCTGAACCTCAGTCGGAAAATGCTCCTCTCTGCAACAATCCTTCTGCACCCCAGTTTGCAACCTCTCTGTAACAGACCTCCTGAACCTCAGTCTCCAAAATGCTCTCTGTAAGATCCTTCTGCAACCCAGTCTCGAAACTGTGCTATCTGTAACAGTCCTTCTGCACCCCAGTCTCCTACCTCTGTTCTCTGCAACAGTCTTTCTGCACCCCAATCTCCAACCTCTACTCTCTGCAACAGTCCTTCTATACCCCAGTATCAAAACTATGCTCTCTGTAACAGACCTTTGGCACCCCACTCTTCAAACTTTACACTCTATAACAGGCGTTCTGTAACCCAGTCTCCAACATGTTCTCTCTGCAACGATTTTTCTTCACCTAAGTCTCCATCTTCTGCTCTCTGCAAAAGTCTTTCTGCACCCAAGTCTCCAACCTGTGCTCTCTGTAACAATCCTTCTGTACCGCACGCTCCAACCTCTGCTCTCTGTAACGGTCCTTTTGCACCCCAGTCTCCAATGTCTGCTTTCTGTTTCAGTCCTTCCGCACCTCAGTCTCCATTCTCTGCTCTCTGCAACAGTCCTTCTGTACCCCAGTCTAAAAACTCTGCACTCTGCAACATTTTTTCTGCACCTCAGTCTCTAAACTGTGCTCTTTATAACTGTCTATCTGACCCCAGTCTCCTACATTTCCTCTCTGAAACGATCCTTCTGCACCTCAGTTTTCAATCTCTGCTCTCTGTAAGGATCCTTTTGACACTCAGTCTCCAACCTCTGCTTTCTGTGACAGTCCTTCTGCACCCCAGTCTCCAACATCTGCTCTCTGCAACGATCCTCTTTCTACCCAGTCTCCAATCTCTTCTCCCTGTAACAGTCCTTTTGTATCGCAGTCTCCAACCTCTTTTCTTTGTAACGGTCCATCTGCTTTCCAATTGCCAAACTCTGCTTTCTGTAACAGTCCATCGGCAACCCAGTCTCTAACCACTTCTCTCTGCAAGGATCCTTCTGGACCTCAAACTCTAAACTCTGCTCTCTGCAACAGTCCTTCTGCACCCCAGTCTCCAGATTCTGCTCTCTGTATGAATCTTTTGCATCCCAGTTTCCAACCTCTGCTCTCTGTAAAAGTCCTACTGCACCCCAGTATCCAACCTCTGCTCTCTGTAACAATCCTTCTGCACCTCAGTCTCCAACGTATGCTCTCTGTAACAGTCCTTCTGCACCCCAGTCTCCAACATCTGCTCTCCGTAACGGTCCTTCTACACCTCAGTCTCCAAACTCTGCTCTCTGCTACAGTCCTTCTTCACCCCAGTCTCAAACCTCTTCTCTCAGCAACATTTCTTCTGCACCCCTGTCTCCAACCAGTGCTCTCTGCAACTGTCCTGCTGCACCCCAGTCTCCAACCTCTGCTCTCTGTAGCGATCTTTCTGCACCTCAGTCATCAACCTCTGCTCTCTGCAACAGTCCTTCTGCACCCCAGTCTCAAAGATCTGCTCTCTGTAACAGTCCTTCTGCACAATAGTGTCCAAACTCTGCTCTCTGTAAAAATTCTTCTTCACCTCGGTCTCTAAACTCTGTTCCCTGTAACAGGCCTTCTGCACCCCAGTCTACAACCTCTGCTCTCTGTAACAGTTCTTCTGAACCCCAATCTCCGAACACTTCACTATGTAAAATTATTTCTGCACCCCAGTCTCCATATTCTGCTCTATGTAAGGATCCTTTTGAACCCCAGTCTCCAACCTCTCCTCTCTGTAAAAGTTCTTCTCCACCTCCGTCTTGAAGTACTGCAATCTGTAACGGTCCTTCTGCACCCCAGTCTGCAACCTCTGCTCTCTGAAACGATCCTTATGCACCTCAGTCTCCAACCACAACTCTCTGTGACAGTCCTTCTGTACCCCAGTCTCAAACATCTGCTTTCTGCAACGACCCTTCTTGTTGGAGACAGGGGTTCAGAAAGATCTTACAGAGAAAAAATGTTGGAGACTGAGGTGCAGAAGGAGTGTTGCAGAGATCAGAGGTTGGAGACTGGAGTGCAGTAGGATCATTGCAGACAGTAGAGGTTGGAGACTGGTGTGCAGAAGGATCGTTGCAGAGAGCAGAGTTTGGAGACTGCGGTGCAGAAGGCCTGCTACAGAGAGCAGAGTTTGGAGACTGGCATGCAGAATGCCTGTTATAGAGAGGAAAGGTTGGAGACTGGGTTGCAGAAGGACCTTTACCGAGAGCAGAGTTTGGAGACTTCGGTACAGAACAACTGTTACAGAGAGCAGATGTTGGATACTGGGGAGCAGAAGGACTGTTACATAGGACAGAGTTTGGAGACTGGGGTGCCGCAGGATCTTCGAAGAAAGCAGAGGTTACAGACTGTGGTGGAGAAGGAATGTTAGAGACAGCAGATTTTGGACACTGGCGTGCAGAAAGATCTTACAGAGAGAAAAGTTTGGAAACTGTGGTGCAGAAGGACTGTTGCAGAGAGCACACGTCGGAGCCTGGGTTCCAGAAGGATCGTTTCACAGAGCAGAATTTGAAGACTGGAGTTAGAAGGACTGTTGCTGAGAGCAGATGTTGGAGAATGAGGTACAAAGGACTGTTACAGAGAGCAGAGGTTGGAGAAGGGGTGCAGAAGGACTGTTGCAGAGAGCAGAGGTTGAAGAATGAGGTGCAGAATGACTGTTACGGAGAGCAGAGGTTGGAGACTGGGGTGCAGAAGGACGGTTACAGAGAGAAGATGTTAAAGACTGGGGTGCAGAAGTAAGGTCACAGAGAGCAGAGGTTGGAGACTGGTGTGCAGAAGGACTGTTGCAGAGAGCAGAGGTTGTTGAATGTGATGCAAGAGGACTGTTGCAGAGAGCAGAGTTTTGAGACTGGTGTGGAGAAGAATCGTTGGAGAAAGAAGAATTTGGGGACTTGGGTGAGATGGTCTGTTACAGAGAGCACTGCTTTGAGACTGGGTTGATGAAGGATCTTACAGAGAGCAGAGGTTGCAGACTGAGGTGCAGGGGGACTGTTACTGAGAGCAGTGGTTGGAGACTGGGGTGTAGAAGTATCGTTCAGAGAGCAGAATTTTCATACTGAGGTGCAGAAAAACTGTTGCAAAAATCAGAGGTTGGAGACTGGGGTGCTGTAGGATCATTGCAGAGAGCAGAGGTTGGAGACTGAGGTGCAGAAGACCCGTTACAAAGAGCACAGGTTGGAGACTGCAGTCCAGAAGGACTGTTACACAGAGCAGAGGTTGGAGTCTGTTGTGCAGAAGAACGGTTAAAGAGAGCAGAGTTTAAAGACTGGGTTGCAGAAGGATCTTACAGAGAGCATAATTGAGAGACTGAGGTGCAGAAGGATGTTACAGACAGCAGAGGTAGAAGACGGGGTGCAGAAGGTTCATTGCAGACAGCAGAGTTTTTAGACTGAGGTGCAAAAGGACTGTTGCAGAGAGCAGAGGTTGGACACTGGTGTGAAGAAAGACTGTTACAGAGAGCAGAGTTTGTAGACTGGGTTTTAGAAGGATCCTACAAGGAGCAGCGTTTGGAGACTGAAGTGCAGAAGGACTGTTACAGAGAGTAGCGGTTCGACACTGAGGTGCAGTAGGACCCTTCAGAGAAGAGAGTTTGAAGACTGAGGTGCAGAAGGATTGTTACAGAGAGCAGAGTTTGGAGAATGAGTGCAGAAGGTCTATTGCATAGAGCAGAGGTGGGAGACTGGGGTACAGAAGGACTGTTGCAGACAGCAGAGGTTGCAGACTGGGGTGCAGAAGGACTGTTGGCGAGAGCAGAGGTTGGAGAGTGAGGTGCAGAAGGACTCTTAGAGAGAGCAGATGTTGGAGACTGGGGTGCAGAAGGACTGATTCAGAAAGCAGAGATTGGATTCTGGGGTGCAGAAAGACCATTACAGTGAGCAGAGGTAAGAGACTGCAATACAGAAGGACTGTTGCAGAGAGCAGAGTTTGGAGACTGGGGCTCAGAAGGACTGTTGCAAAGAGTAGATGTTGGAGACTGACGTGCAGAAGTCTAGGTACATAGAGCAGAGCTTGGAGATTGGGGTGCAGGAGGATCGTTGCAAAAAGCAGACCTTTGAGACAGGGGTGCAGAAGGATCTTACAGAGAGAAGAATTTGGAGACTGAGGTGCCGAAGGACTGATGCAGAGTTCAGAAGTTGGAGACTGGCGTGCAGTAGGATCATTGCAGAGAGCAGAGTTTGGAGTTTTGTGTGCACAAGGATCGTTGCAGAGAGCAGAGGTTGGAGACTGGTGTGCAGAAGGCCTGTTACAGAAAGGAGAGCTTGGATACTCGGGTGCAGAAGGACTGTTATAGAGAGCAGAGTTTAGAGACTTGGTTGCTGAAGAATCTTACAGAGGGCAGTGGCTGGAGACTGAGGTGCATGCAGGTGGACTGTTACAGAGAGCAGTGGTTGGAGACTGGGGTGCAGAGGATCGTGCAGAGAGCAGAGGATTCAAACTGAGGTTTATAAGGACGGTTACAGAGAGCAGAGGTTGAAGACTGAGTTGTAGAAGGACTGTTACAGAGAGCAGAGTTTGAAGACTCAGGTGCAGAAGGACTGTTACATGTAGCAGAGTATGGAAATTTGGGTGCAGAAGGACCGTTAAAGAGAGCAGAGTTGGAGACTGTGGTATAGGACTGTTACCGAGAGCAGAGGTTGAAGACTGGGATGCAGAAGGACTCTTAGAGAGAGAAGAAGTTGAAGACTGGGGTGCAGATGGACTGATACAGAAAGCAGAGATTGGAGTCTGGGGTGCAAAAAGACCGTTACAGAGAGCAGATGTTGGAGACTGCAGTACAGAAGGACTGTTACAGAGAGCAAAGTTTGGAGACTGGTGTGCAGAAGGACTCTTACATATTGCACAGGTTGAAGACTGACGTGCAGCATGATAGATACAGAGAACAGAGTTTGGAGATGGGGTTAAAATTGACCTATACAGAAAAAAGAGTTTGGAGACTGGGGTGTAGAAGGACTGATACAGAGAGCAGATCCCGGAGACTGGGGAGCTGAATGACTGCTGCAGAGGACAGAGGTTGGAGACTGGGGTGGAGAAGGAATGTTACAGAGAGCAGAGTTTGGAAACTGGAGTGCAGAAGGATCTTAAAAAGAGCAGAGGTTGGAGACTGTGGTGAAGAAGGAATGTTGCAGAAAGCAGACATTGGATACTGGGGTCCAGAAGGATCATTGCAGAATGCAGAGTTTGTAGACTAGGGTGCAGAAGGAGTGTTTAAGAGAGCAGTTGTTAAAGACTGGGGTGGAAAAGGATAGTTTCAGAGAACAGAGATTAGAGATTCAGGTGCAGAAGGACTGTAACAGAGAGTAGAGGTTGGAGACTGGGGTTCAAATGGATCTTACAGAGAGCAGAGTTTTGAGACTGGGGTTCAAAAGGACTGTTGCAGTGAGCAGATGTTGGAGACTTGGGTGGAGAAGAATCGTTGCAGAGAGAAGAGGTTGGAGACTGGGGTGCAGAAGGCCTTTTACAGAGAGCAGAGTTTTGAGACTGGGTTGCAGAAGTTTTGTTAAAGAGAGCAGAGGTTGGAGACTGTTACAGAATGCAGAGTTTGAAGACTGTGTTGCAGAAGGATTATAAAGAGAGCAGAGTTAGGAGACTGAGGTAAAGAAGGACTGTTACAGAGAGCAGAAATAGAAGACTGGGGTGCAGAAGGATCGTTGCAGAGAGCAGAGTTTTCAGATTGAGGTGCAGAAGAACTGTTGCCGAGAGCAGATGTTTGAGACTGGGATGCAAAAGGTCTGTTGCAGAGAGCAGATGTTGGTAACTAGGGTGCAGAAGGACTGTTGTAGAGAGCAGAGGTTGGAGACAAGGGTTCAGAAGGACTGTTGGAGAGAGCAGAGTTTGAAGACTAAGGTACCGAAGTCCTGTTACAGAGAGGAGAGGTTGGAGACTCGGGTACAGATGGACTTCTACAGAGAGAAGAATGTGAGTACGGGGGTGTAGAAGGATCTTACAGAGGGCAGAATTTGGAGACTGAGGTGCAGAGGACTGTTGCAGAGATCAGAGTTTGGAGACTGGGGTGCAGTAGCATTATTGTAGAGAGCAGAGGTTGGAGACTGGGGTGTAGAAGAATCATGCAGAGAGCAAGGTGTCAGACTGAGGTGCTGAAGGACTGTTACAGAGAGCAGAGGTTGGAGACTGAAGTGTAGAATGACTGTTACAGAGAGCAGAGTTTGGAGACTGAGGAGCAGAAGGACTGTTAGAAAAAGCAGAGGTTGGAAATTGGGGTGCAGAAGGACTGTTACACAGACCAGACTTTGGTGACTGCGGTATAGAAAAAGTGTTACAGAGAGCAGAGGTTGGAGACTGGGGTGCAGTTTGACCGTTACAGAGAGAAGTGGTTGAAGATTGGGGTGCAGAAGGATCATGCAGAGAGCAGAGGTGTCAGACTGAGGTTCTGAAGGACTGTTACAGTGAGCAGAGGTTCGAGACTGAGGTGTAGAAGAACTGTTAGAGAGAGCAGAGTTTGGAGACTGAGGTGCAGAAGGTCTGTTAAAGAAAGCAGAGGTTGGAAATTGAGGTGCAGAAGGACCATTACAGAGACCAGATTTGGAGACTGTGGTATCGAAAAACTGTTACAGAGAGCAGAGGTTGGAGACTGCTGTACAGAAGGACTGTTACAGGAGAAGATGTTGGAGACTGGGAGCAGATGGACGGTTGAAGAGGACAGAGCTTGGAAACTGGAGTGTTGCAGGACACATGTAGAAAGCAGAGGTTAAGAGCTGGGGTGGAGAAGGAATGTTACAGAGAGCAGAGTTTGGAATCTGGAGTGCAGAAAGATCTTACAGAGAGCAGAGGTTGGAGACTGTGGTGCAGAGGGACTGTTAACAAGAGCAGAGGTTAGAGACTGCGGTGCAGAAGGACTGTTGCAGAGAGCAGAGGTTGAAGACTGGGGTGGAGAAGGACTGTTGCAGAGAGCAGAGGTTGTAGACTGGAGTGCAGAAGGACTGTTTCAGAGTGCAGAGTTTGGAGCCTGAGGTGCAGAAGTAGTGTTACAAAGAGCAGAGTTTGGAGACTGAGGTGCAGGAGGATTGTTACAGAGAACAGAATTTGGAGACTGGGGTGCAGAAGGACTGTTGCAAAGAGCAGAGGTTGGAGACTCGTGTGAAGAAGCACTGTTCCAGAGAGCAGAGGTTTGAGACTGAGGTTGAGAAGGAATCTTAGAGAGAGCAGAATTTTGAGACTGGGGTGGAGAAAAACTGATACAGAAAGCAGAGATTAGAGTCTGTGGTGCAGAAATAGCATTACAGAGAGCAGAAGTTAGAGACTGTAGTACAGACAGACTTTTGCAGAGAGCAGTGTTTGGAACCTGGGGTGCAGAAGGACTGTTGCAGAGAGCAGAGATTAAAGACTGAGGTGCAGAAGTTCTTTTACATCAAGAAGATTTTGGAGACTGGGGTGCAGAAGGATCGTTGCAAGGAGCAGAGCTTGGAGACAGGGGTGCAGAATGATCTTACAGAAAGCAGTAGTTGGAGACTGAGGTGCAGAAGGACTGTTGCAGAAATCAGAGGTTGGAGTCTGGGGTGCAGTAGGATCATTGCAGAGAGCAGTGGTTGAAGACTGGGGTGCAGAATATCGTTGCAGAGAGCAGAGTTAGAAGACTGGCATGCAGAAGGCCTGTTACAGAGAGGAGAGGTTGGAGACTGGGTGTAGGAGGACCGGTACAAAGAGCAGAGTTTGAAGACTGGGTTGCTGTAGGATCTTACAGAAAGCACAGGTTAAAGACTGAGGTGCAGGTGGACTGTTACAGAGAGCAGTGTTTGGATACTGGGGTGCAGAATGATCATGCAGAGAGCAGAGGTTTCAGACTGAGGTGCAGAAGGACTGTTACAGAGAGCAATGGTTGGAGACTGAGGTGTAGAATGAGTGTTACAGAGAGCAGAGTTTGGAGACTCAGGTGCAGACGGACTGTTACAGGAAGCAGAGTTTAAAAATTGGGGTGCAGAAGGACCGTTACAGAAAGCAGAGAATGGAGACTGAGGTGCAGAAGGACTCTTACATAGAAAACAGGTTTAAGATTGAGGTGCAGAAGGATAGATACAGAGAACAGAGGTTGGAGATTGGGGTTCAGACAAACTTATACAGAAGGCAGAGGTTGGAGACTGGGGTGTAGAAGGACCGTTTTAAAGAGCAGAGGTTGGAGACTGCGGTACAGAAGGACCATTACATAGAGCAGATCTCGGAATATGGGGAGTAGAAGGACTTTTGCAGAGAGCAGATGTTGGTAACTAGGGTGCAGAAGGACTGTTGTAGAGAGAAGAGTTTGGAGACTGACGTGCGGAAATCCTGTTACACAGAGCAGAGGTCGGAGACTTGGGTGCAGAAAGACTCTTAAAGACAGCTGAGGTTGGATACAGTGCTGCAGGAGCATCATACAGAGGTCAGAATTTGGCGACTGAGGTGCAGAAGGACTGTTGCAGAGAGTAGAGTTTGGAGATTGAGGTGCAAAAGGCATGTTACAGAGAGCAGAGGTTGGAGACTGGGGTTCAGAAAAACTGTTACAGAGAGCAGAGTTTTTAGACAAGGTTGCACAAGAATCTTACAGAGAGCAGTGTTTGTAGACCATGGTGCAGCAGGACTTTTACAGAGAGCAGAGGTTGGAGACTAGGGTTAGGGAACAGAGGTTTCAGACTGAGGTGCAGAAGGAGTTTTGCAGAGAGCACATGTTGGAGACTGGGGTTTAGAAGGACTGTTGCAGAGAGCAGAGGTTTGAGACACGGGTGCAGAAGGATCGTTGTAGAGAGCAGAGGTTGGAGACTGGGGTGAAGAAGGATTGTTAAAGAGAACAGACATCAAAGACTGGGGTGCAGAAGACCTGTTACGGAGAGCAGAGTTTGGAGCAGGGGTGCAGAAGTACTTTTACAGTGAGTAGAGTTTGGAGAATGAGGTGCAGAAGGACCGT
>NW_027525395.1:0-20127 GCF_052094955.1 Ictidomys tridecemlineatus | reverse complement strand
ATCTCTATGGTTTGTTTGCTGTTGATGTAGCCCTAAGCAGAGACTGGCGAGAATCACTTTCATGGAAAGGGCCTGCCAAGCTTCCAAAAAAGTACGAGTTGCCTGAAATCTCAGCACACACTTTTTCACCCAATCTTGATGAATCTTTCAGGTAATAATCAGTACACCAATCCCACTTGGCTCGCCAAATCTCGTTCTTCTATGTGAAACCGTTCGTTGGCAGTAACCAGTTTCATTTTGAGGTTTCACTCTGTTTTCTCCTATAGGGATACATGTATTTGGAACTCTAAATCAAACACGGTTTGTGCTAGCTCTTTGAAACTTGACACCATAAAGCAGTTTCAAGTTCTATCTCTATGGTTTGTTTGCTGTTTATGTAGCCCTAAGCAGAGACTGGCGAGAATCACTTTCATGGAAAGGGCCTGCCAAGCTTCCAAAAAACTACGAGTTGCCAAATCTCAGCACACACTTTTTCACCCAATCTTTTGAAACTTTCAGCTAATGATCAGTACACCAATCTCACTTGGCTCGCCAAATCTCGTTCTTCTAGGTGAAACCGTTCGTTGGCAGTAACCGGTTTCATTTTGAGGTTTCACTCTGTTTTCTCCTATAGGGATACATGTATTTGGAACTCTAAATCAAACACGGTTTTTGCTAGCTCTTTGTAACTTGACACAATAAACAGTTTCAGGTTCTATCTCTATGGTTTGTTTGCTGTTGATGTAGCCCTAAGCAGAGACTGGCGAGAATCACTTTCATGGAAAGGGCCTGCCAAGCTTCCAAAAAACTAAGAGTTTCCTGAAATCTCAGAACACACGTTTTCACCCAATCTTGATGAAACTTTCAGGTAATGATCAGTACACCAATCCCACTTGGCTCGCCAAATTTCGTTCTTCTAGGTGAAACCGTTCGTTGGTAGTAACCGGTTTCGTTTTGAGGTTTCACTCTGTTTTCTCCTATAGGGATACATGTATTTGGAACTCTAAATCAAACACGGTTTGGGCTAGCTCTTTGAAACTTGACACCATAAAGCAGTTTCAAGTTCTATCTCTATGGTTTGTTTGCTGTTGATGTAGCCCTAAGCAGAGACTGGCGAGAATCACTTTCATGGGAAGGGCCTGCCAAGCTTCCAAAAAACTACGAGTTGACTGAAATCTCAGCACACACTTTTTCACCGAATCTTGATGAAACTTTCAGGTAATGATCAGTACACCAATCCCACTTGGCTCGCCAAATCTCGTTCTTCTAGGTGAAACCGTTCATTGGCAGTAACCGGTTTCATTTTGAGGTTTCACTCTGTTTTCTCCTATAGGGATACATGTATTTGGAACTCTAAATCAAACACGGTTTGTGCTAGCTCTTTGAAACTTGACAAAATAAAGCAGTTTCAAGTTCTCTCTCTATGGTTTGTTTGCTGTTGATGTAGCCCTAAGCAGAGACTGGCGAGAATCACTTTCATGGGAAGGGCCTGCCAAGCTTCCAAAAAACTACGAGTTGCCTGAAATCTCAGCACACACTTTTTCACCAAATCTTGATGAAACTTTCAGGTAATGATCAGTACACCAATCCCACTTGGCTCGCCAAATCTCGTTCTTCTAGGTGAAACCGTTCGTTGGCAGTAACCGGTTTCATTTTGAGGTTTCACTCTGTTTTCTCCTATAGGGATACATGTATTTGGAACTCTAAATCAAACACGGTTTGTGCTAGCTCTTTGAAACTTGACACAATAAAGCAGTTTCAAGTTCTATCTCTATGGTTTTTTTGCTGTTGATGTAGCCCGAAGCAGAGACTGGCGAGAATCACTTTCATGGAAAGGGCCTGCCAAGCTTCCAAAAAACTACGAGTTGCCTGAAATCTCAGCACACACTTTTTCACCCAACCTTGATGAAACTTTCAGGTAATGATCTGTACACCAATCCCACTTGGCTCGCCAAATCTCGATCTTTTAGGTGAAACCGTTCGTTGGCAGTAACCGGTTTCATTTTGAGGTTTCACTCTGTTTTCTCCTATAGGGATACATGTATTTGAAACTCTAAATCAAACACGGTTTGTGCTAGCTCTTTGAAACTTGACACCATAAAGCAGTTTCAAGTTCTATCTCTATGGTTTGTTTGCTGTTGATGTAGCCCTAAGCAGAGACTGGCGAGAATCACTTTCATGGAAAGGGCCTGCCAAGCTTCCAAAAAACTACGCGTTGCCTGAAATCTCAGCACACACTTTTTCACCCAATCTTGATGAAACTTTCAGGTAATGATCAGTACACCAATCCCACTTAGCTCGCCAAATTTCATTCTTCTAGGTGAAACCGTTCGTTGGCAGTAACCGGTTTCATTTTGAGGTTTCACTCTGTTTTCTCCTATAGGGATACATGTATTTGGAACTCGAAATCAAACACGGTTTGTGCTAGCTCTTTGAAACTTGACACAATAAAGCAGTTTCAAGTTCTATCTCTATGGTTTGTTTGCTGTTGATGTAGCCCTAAGCAGAGACTGGCGAGAATCACTTTCATGGAAAGGGCCTGCCAAGCTTCCAAAAAACTACGAGTTGCCTGAAATCTCAGCACACACTTTTTCACCCAATCTTGATGAAACTTTCAGGTAATGATCAGTACACCATTCCCACTTGGCTCGCCAAATTTCGTTCTTCTAGGTGAAACCGTTCGTTGGCAGTAACCGGTTTCATTTTGAGGTTTCACTCTGTTTTCTCCTATAGGGATACATGTATTTGGAAATCTAAATCAAACACGGTTTGTGCTAGCTCTTTGAAACTTGACACAATAAAGCAGTTTCAAGTTCTATCTCTATGGTTTTTTTGCTGTTCATGTAGCCCTAAGCAGAGACTGGCGAGAATCACTTTCATGGAAAGGGCCTGCCAAGCTCCCAAAAAACTACGAGTTGCCTGAAATCTCAGCACACACTTTTTCACCCAATCTTGATGAAACTTTCAGGTAATGATCAGTACACCAATCCCACTTGGCTCGCCAAATCTCGTTCTTCTAGGTGAAACCGTTCGTTGGCAGTAACCGGTTTCATTTTGAGGTTTCACTGTGTTTTCTCCTATAGGGATACATGTATTTGGAACTCTAAATCAAACACGGTTTGTGCTAGCACTTTGAAACTTGACACAATAAAGCAGTTTCAAGTTCTAACTCTATGGTTTGTTTGCTGTTCATGTAGCCCTAAGCAGAGACTGGCAAGAATCACTTTCATGGAAAGGGCCTGCCAAGCTTCCAAAAAACTACGAGTTGCCTGAAATCTAAGCACACACTTTTTCACCCAATCTTGATGAAACTTTCAGGTAATGATCAGTACACCAATCCCACTTGGCTCGCCAAATCTCGTTCTTCTAGGTGAAACCATTCATTGGCAGTAACCGGTTTCATTTTGAGGTTTCACTCTGTTTTCTCCTATAGGGATACATGTATTTGGAACTCTAAATCAAACACGGTTTGTGCTAGCTCTTTGAAACTTGACACAATAAAGCAGTTTCAAGTTCTATCTCTATGGTTTGTTTGCTGTTGATGTAGCCCTAAGCAGAGACTGGCGAGAATCACTTTCATGGAAAGGGCCTGCCAAGCTTCCAAAAAACTACGAGTTGCCTGAAATCTCAGCACACACTTTTTCACCCAATCTTGATGAAACTTTCAGGTAATGATCAGTACACCAATCCCACTTGGCTCGCCAAATCTCGATCTTCTAGGTGAAACCGTTCGTTGGCAGTAACCGGTTTCATTTTGAGGTTTCACTCTGTTTTCTCCTATAGGGATACATGTATTTGGAACTCTAAATCAAACACGGTTTGTGCTGGCTCTTTGAATCTTGACACAATAAAGCAGTTTCAAGTTCTATCTCTATGGTTTGTTTGCTGTTGATGTAGCCCTAAGCAGAGACTGGTAAGAATCACTTTCATGAAAAGGGCCTGCCAAGCTTCCAAATAACTACGAGTTGCCTGAAATCTCAGCACACACTTTTTCACCCAATCTTGATGAAACTTTCAGGTAATGATCTGTACACCAATCCCACTTTGCTCGCCAAATCTCGTTCTTCTACGTGAAACCGTTCGTTGGCAGTAACCGGTTTCATTTTGAGGTTTCACTCTGTTTTCTCTTATAGGGATACATGTATTTGGAACTCTAAATCAAACACGGTTTTTGCTAGCTTTTTGAAACTTGACACCATAAAGCAGTTTCAAGTTCTATCTCTATGGTTTGTTTCCTGTTGATGTAGCCCTAAGCAGAGACTGGCGAGAATCACTTTCATGGAAAGGGCCTGCCAAGCTCCCAAAAAACTACGAGTTGCCTGAAATCTCAGCACACACTTTTTCTCCCAATCTTGATGAAACTTTCAGGTAATGATCAGTACACCATTCCCACTTGGCTCGCCAAATTTCGTTCTTCTAGGTGAAACCGTTCGTTGGCAGTAAACGGTTTCATTTTGAGGTTTCACTCTGTTTTCTCCTATAGGGATACATGTATTTGGAAATCTAAATCAAACACGGTTTGTGCTAGCTCTTTGAAACTTGACACAATAAAGCAGTTTCAAGTTCTATCTCTATGGTTTTTTTGCTGTTCATGTAGCCCTAAGCAGAGACTGGCGAGAATCACTTTAATGGGAAGGGCCTGCCAAGCTTCCAAAAAACTACGAGTTGACTGAAATCTCAGCACACACTTTTTCACCCAATCTTGATGAAACTTTCAGGTAATGATCAGTACACCAATCCCACTTGGCTGGCCAAATCTCGTTCTTCTAGGTGAAACCGTTCGTTGGCAGTAACCGGTTTCATTTTGAGGTTTCACTCTGTTTTCTCCTATAGGGATACATGTATTTGGAACTCTAAATCAAACATGGTTTTTGCTAGCTCTTTGAAACTTGACACCATAAAGCAGTTTCAAGTTCAATCTCTATGGTTTGTTTGCTGTTGATGTAGCCCTAAGCAGAGACTGGGGAGAATCACTTTCATGGAAAGGGCCTGCCAAGCTTCCAAAAAACTACGAGTTGCCTGAAATCTCAGCACACACTTTTTCACCCAATCTTGATGAATCTTTCAGGTAATAATCAGTACACCAATCCCACTTGGCTCGCCAAATCTCGTTCTTCTAGGTTAAACCGTTCGTTGGCAGTAACCGGTTTCATTTTGAGGTTTCACTCTGTTTTCTCCTATAGGGATACATGTATTTGGAACTCTAAATCAAACACGGTTTGTGCTAGCTCTTTGAAACTTGACACCATAAAGCAGTTTCAAGTTCTATCTCTATGGTTTGTTTGCTGTTGATGTAGCCCTAAGCAGAGACTGGCGAGAATCACTTTCATGGAAAGGGCCTGCCAAGCTTCCAAAAAACTACGAGTTGCCAAATCTCAGCACACACTTTTTCACCCAATCTTTTGAAACTTTCAGGTAATGATCAGTACACCAATCTCACTTGGCTCGCCAAATCTCGTTCTTCTAGGTGAAACCGTTCGTTGGCAGTAACCGGTTTCATTTTGAGGTTTCACTCTGTTTTCTCCTATAGGGATACATGATTTTGGAACTCTAAATCAAACACGGTTTTTGCTAGCTCTTTGTAACTTGACACAATAAACAGTTTCATGTTCTATCTCTATGGTTTGTTTGCTGTTGATGTAGCCCTAAGCAGAGACTGGCGAGAATCACTTTCATGGAAAGGGCCTGCCAAGCTTCCAAAAAACTACGAGTTGCCTGAAATCTCAGAACACACTTTTTCACCCAATCTTGATGAAACTTTCAGGTAATGATCAGTACACCAATCCCACTTGGCTCGCCAAATTTCCTTCTTCTAGGTGAAACCGTTCGTTGGTAGTAACCGGTTTCGTTTTGAGGTTTCACTCTGTTTTCTCCTATAGGGATACATGTATTTGGAACTCTAAATCAAACACGGTTTGGGCTAGCTCTTTGAAACTTGACACCATAAAGCAGTTTCAAGTTCTATCTCTATGGTTTGTTTGCTGTTGATGTAGCCCTAAGCAGAGACTGGCAAGAATCACTTTCATGGGAAGGGCCTGCCAAGCTTCCAAAAAACTACGAGTTGACTGAAATCTCAGCACACACTTTTTCACCCAATCTTGATGAAACTTTCAGGTAATGATCAGTACACCAATCCCACTTGGCTCGCCAAATCTCGTTCTTCTAGGTGAAACCGTTCGTTGGCAGTAACCGGTTTCATTTTGAGGTTTCACTCTGTTTTCTCCTATAGGGATACATGTATTTGGAACTCTAAATCAAACACGGTTTGTGCTAGCTCTTTGAAACTTGACACAATAAAGCAGTTTCAAGTTCTATCTCTATGGTTTGTTTGCTGTTGATGTAGCCCTAAGCAGAGACTGGCGAGAATCACTTTCATGGGAAGGGCCTGCCAAGCTTCCAAAAAACTACGAGTTGCCTGAAATCTCAGCACACACTTTTTCATCAAATCTTGATGAAACTTTCAGGTAATGATCAGTACACCAATCCCACTTGGCTCGCCAAATCTCGTTCTTCTAGGTGAAACCGTTCGTTGGCAGTAACCGGTTTCATTTTGAGGTTTCACTCTGTTTTCTCCTATAGGGATACATGTATTTGGAACTCTAAATCAAACACGGTTTGTGCTAGCTCTTTGAAACTTGACACAATAAAGCAGTTTCAAGTTCTATCTCTATGGTTTTTTTGCTGTTGATGTAGCCCTAAGCAGAGACTGGCAAGAATCACTTTCATGGAAAGGGCCTGCCAACCTTCCAAAAAACTACGAGTTGCCTGAAATCTCAGCACACACTTTTTCACCCAACCTTGATGAAACTTTCAGGTAATGATCTGTACACCAATCCCACTTGGCTCGCCAAATCTCGATCTTTTAGGTGAAACCGTTCGTTGGCAGTAACCGGTTTCATTTTGAGGTTTCACTCTGTTTTCTCCTATAGGGATACATGTATTTGAAACTCTAAATCAAACACGGTTTGTGCTAGCTCTTTGAAACTTGACACCATAAAGCAGTTTCAAGTTCTATCTCTATGGTTTGTTTGCTGTTGATGTAGCCCTAAGCAGAGACTGGCGAGAATCACTTTCATGGAAAGGGCCTGCCAAGCTTCCAAAAAACTACGAGTTGCCTGAAATCTCAACACACACTTTTTCACCCAATCTTGATAAAACTTTCAGGTAATGATCAGTACACCAGTCCCACTTGGCTCGCCAAATTTCGTTCTTCTAGGTGAAACCGTTCGTTGGCAGTAACCGGTTTCATTTTGAGGTTTCACTCTGTTTTCTTCTATAGGGATACATGTATTTGGAACTCGAAATCAAACACGGTTTGTGCTAGCTCTTTGAAACTTGACACAATAAAGCAGTTTCAAGTTCTATCTCTATGGTTTGTTTGCTGTTGATGTAGCCCTAAGCAGAGACTGGCGAGAATCACTTTCATGGGAAGGGCCTGCCAAGCTTCCAAAAAACTACGAGTTGCCTGAAATCTCAGCACACACTTTTTCACCAAATCTTGATGAAACTTTCAGGTAATGATCAGTACACCAATCCCACTTGGCTCGCCAAATCTCGTTCTTCTAGGTGAAACCGTTCGTTGGCAGTAACCGGTTTCATTTTGAGGTTTCACTCTGTTTTCTCCTATAGGGATACATGTATTTGGAACTCTAAATCAAACACGGTTTGTGCTAGCTCTTTGAAACTTGACACAATAAAGCAGTTTCAAGTTCTATCTCTATGGTTTTTTTGCTGTTGATGTAGCCCTAAGCAGAGACTGGCGAGAATCACTTTCAGGGAAAGGGCCTGCCAAGCTTCCAAAAAACTACGAGTGGCCTGAAATCTCAGCACACACTTTTTCACCCAATCTTGATGAAACTTTCAGGTAATGATCAGTACACCATTCCCACTTGGCTCGCAAAATTTCGTTCTTCTAGGTGAAACCGTTCGTTGGCAGTAACCGGTTTCATTTTGAGGTTTCACTGTGTTTTCTCCTATAGGGATACATGTATTTGGAACTCTAAATCAAACACGGTTTGTGCTAGCTCTTTGAAACTTGACACAATAAAGCAGTTTCAAGTTCTATCTCTATGGTTTGTTTGCTGTTGATGTAGCCCTAAGCAGAGACTGGCGAGAATCACTTTCATGGAAAGGGCCTGCCTAGCTTCCAAAAAACTACGAGTTGCCTGAAATCTCAGCACACACTTTTTCACCCAATCTTGATGAAACTTTCAGGTAATGATCAGTACACCAATCCCACTTGGATCGCCAAATTTCGTTCTTCTAGGTGAAACCGTTCGTTGGCAGTAACCGGTTTCATTTTGAGGTTTCACTCTGTTTTCTCCTATAGGGATACATGTATTTGGAACTCTAAATCAAACATGGTTTGTGCTAGCTCTCTGAAACTTGACACAATAAAGCAGTTTCAAGTTCTATCTCTATGGTTTGTTTGCTGTTGATGTAGCCCTAAGCAGAGACTGGCGAGAATCACTTTCATGGAAAGGGCCTGCCAAGCTTCCAAAAATCTACGAGTTGCCTGAAATCTCAGCACACACTTTTTCACCCAATCTTGATGAAACTTTCAGGTAATGATCAGTACACCATTCCCACTTGGCTCGCCAAATCTCGTTCTTCTAGGTGAAACCGTTCGTTGGCAGTAACCGGTTTCATTTTGAGGTTTCACTCTGTTTTCTCCTATAGGGATACATGTATTTGGAACTCTAAATCAAACACGGTTTGTGCTAGCTCTTTGAAACTTGACACCATAAAGCAGTTTCAAGTTCTATCTCTATGGTTTGTTTGCTGTTGATGTAGCCCTAAGCAGAGACTGGCGAGAATCACTTTCATGGAAAGGGCCTGCCAAGCTTCCAAAAAACTACGAGTTGCCTGAAATCTCAGCACACACTTTTTCACCCAATCTTGATGAAACTTTCAGGGAATGATCAGTACACCAATCCCACTTGGCTCGCCAAATCTCGTTCTTCTAGGTGAAACCGTTCGTTGGCAGTAACCGGTTTCATTTTGAGGTTTCACTCTGTTTTCTCCTATAGGGATACATGTATTTGGAACTCTAAATCAAACACGGTTTGTGCTAGCTCTTTGAAACTTGACACCATAAAGCAGTTTCAAGTTCTCTCTCTGTGGATTGTTTGCTGTTGATGTAGCCCTAAGCAGAGACTGGCGAGAATCACTTTCATAGAAAGGGCCTGCCAAGCTTCCAAAAAACTACGAGTTGCCTGAAATCTCAGCACACACTTTTTCACCCAATCTTGATGAAACTTTCAGGTAATGATCAGTACACCAATCCCACTTGGCTCGCCAAATTTCGTTCTTCTAGGTGAAACCGTTCGTTGGCAGTAACCGGTTTCATTTTGAGGTTTCACTCTGTTTTCTTCTATAGGGATACATGTATTTGGAATCTAAATCAAACACGGTTTGTGCTAGCTCTTTGAAACTTGACACAATAAAGCAGTTTCAAGTTCTATCTCTATGGTTTGTTTGCTGTTGATGTAGCCCTAAGCAGAGACTGGCGAGAATCACTTTCATGGAAAGGGCCTGCCAAGCTTCCAAAAAACTACGAGTTGCCTTAAATCTCAGCACACACTTTTTCACCCAATCTTGATGAAACTTTCAGGTAATGATCAGTATACCAATCCCACTTGGCTCGCCAAATTTCGTTCTTCTAGGTGAAACCGTTCGTTGGCAGTAACCGGTTTCATTTTGAGGTTTCACTCTGTTTTCTCCTATAGGGATACATGTATTTGGAACTCTAAATCAAACACGGTTTGTGCTAGCTCTTTGAAACTTGACACCATATAGCAGTTTCAAGCTCTATCTCTATGGTTTGTTTGCTGTTGATGTAGCCCTAAGCAGAGACTGGCGAAAATCACTTTCATGGAAAGGGCCTGCCAAGCTTCCAAAAAACTACGAGTTCCCTGAAATCTCAGCACACACTTTTTCACCCAATCTTGATGAAACTTTCAGGTAATGATCAATACACCAATCCCACTTGGCTCACCAAATTTCGTTCTTCTAGATGAAACCGTTCGTTGGCAGTAACCGGTTTCATTTTGAGGTTTCACTCTGTTTTCTCCTATAGGGATACATGTATTTGGAACTCTAAATCAAACACGGTTTGTGCTAGCTCTTTGAAACTTGACACAATAAATCAGTTTCAAGTTCTATCTCTATGGTTTGTTTGCTGTTGATGTAGCCCTAAGCAGAGGCTGGCGAGAATCACTTTCATGGAAAGGGCCTGCCAAGCTTCCAAAAAACTACGAGTTGCATAAAATCTCAGCACACACTTTTTCACCCAATCTTGATGAATCTTTCAGGTAATGATCAGTACACCAATCCCACTTGGCTCGCCAAATCTCGTTCTTCTAGGTGAAACCGTTCGTTGGCAGTAACCGGTTTCATTTTGAAGTTTCACTCTGTTTTCTCCTATACGGATACATGTATTTGGAACTCTAAATCAAACACGGTTTGTGCTAGCTCTTTGAAACTTGACACAATAAAGCAGTTTCAAGTTCTATCTCTATGGTTTGTTTGCTGTTCATGTAGCCCTAAGCAGAGAATGGCGAGAATCACTTTCATGAAAAGGGTCTGCCAAGCTTCCAAAAAACTACAAGTTGCCTGAAATCTCAGCACACACTTTTTCACCCAATCTTGATGAAATTTTCAGGTAATGATCAGTACACCAATCCCACTTGACTCGCCAAATTTCGTTCTTCTAGGTCAAACCGTTCGTTGGCAGTAACCGCTTTCATTTTAAGGTTTCACTCTGTTTTCTCCTATAGGGATACTTGTATTTGGAACTCTAAATAAAACACGGTTTGTTCTAGCTCTTTGAAACTTGACACCATAAAGCATTTTCAAGTTCTATCTCTATGGTTTGTTTGCTGTTGATGTAGCCCTAAGCACAGACTGGCGAGAATCAGTTTCATGGAAAGGGCCTGCAAGGTTCTAAAAAACTACGAGTTGCCTGAAATCTCAGCACACACTTTTTCACCCAATCTTGATGAAACTTTCAGGTAATGATCAGTACACCAATCCCACTTGGCTCGCCAAATCTCGTTCTTCTAGGTGAAACCGTTCGTTGGCAGTAACCGGTTTCATTTTGAGGTTTCACTCTGTTTTCTCCTATAGGGATACATGTATTTGGAACTCTAAATCAAACACGGTTTGTGCTAGCTCTTTGAAACTTGACACAATAAATCAGTTTCAAGTTCTATCACTATGGTTTGTTTGCTGTTGATGTAGCCCTAAGCAGAGACTGGCGAGAATCACTTTCATGGAAAGGGCCTGCCAAGCTTCAAAAAAATACGAGTTGCCTGAAATCTCAGCACACACTTTTTCACCCAATCTTGATGAAACTTTCAGGTAATGATCAGTACGCCAATCCCACTTGGCTCGCCAAATCTCGTTCTTCTAGGTGAAACCATTCGTTGGCAGTAACCGGTTTCATTTTGAGGTTTCACTCCGTTTTCCCCTATAGGGATACATGTATTTGGAACTCTAAATCAAACAAGGTTTGTGCTAGCTCTTTGAAACTTGACACCATAAAGCAGTTTCAAGTTCTATCTCTATGGTTTGTTTGCTGTTGATGTAGCCCTAAGCAGAGACTGGCCAGAATCACTTTCATGGAAAGGGCCTGCCAAGCTTCCAAAAAACTACGAGTTGCCTGAAATCTCAGCACACACTTTTTCACCCAATCGCGATGAAACTTTCAGGTAATGATCAGTACACCAATCCCACTTGGCTCGCCAAATCTCGTTCTTCTAGGTGAAACCGTTCGTTGGCAGTAACCGGTTTCATTTTGAGGTTTCACTCTGTTTTCTCCTATAGGGATACATGTATTTGGAACTCTAAATCAAACACGGTTTGTGCTAGCTCTTTGAAACTTGACCCAATAAATCAGTTTCAAGTTCTATCTCTATGGTTTGTTTGCTGTTGATGTAGCCCAAAGCAGAGACTGGCGAGAATCACTTTCATGGAAAGGGCCTTCCAAGCTTCCAAAAAACTACGAGTTGCCTGAAATCTCAGCACACACTTTTTCACCCAATCTTGATGAAACTTTCAGGTAAGGATCAGTACACCAATCCCACTTGGCTCGCCAAATCTCGTTCTTCTAGGTGAAACCGTTCGTTGGCAGTAACCGGTTTCATTTTGAGGTTTCACTCTGTTTTCTCCTATAGGGATACATGTATTTGGAACTCTAAATCAAACACGGTTTGTGCTAGCTCTTTGAAACTTGACACCATAAAGCAGTTTCAAGTTCTATCTCTATGGTTTGTTTGCTGTTGATGTAGCCCTAAGCAGAGGCTGGCGAGAATCACTTTCATGGAAAGGGCCTGCCAAGCTTCCAAAAAGTATGAGTTGCCTGAAATATCAGCACACACTTTTTCACCCAATCTTGATGAAACTATCAGGTAATGATCAGTACAACAATCCCACTTGGCTTGCCAAATTTCGTTCTTCTAGGTGAAACCGCTCATTGGCAGTAACCAGTTTCATTTTGAGGTTTCACTCTGTTTTCTCCTATAGGGATACATGTATTTGGAACTCTAAATCAAACACGGTTTGTGCTAGCTCTTTGAAACTTGACACCATAAAGCAGTTTCAAGTTCTATCTCTATGGATTGATTGCTCTTGATGTAGCCCTAAGCAGAGACTGGCGAGAATCACTTTCATGGAAAGGGCCTGCCAAGCTTCCAAAAAACTACGAGTTGCCTGAAATCTCAGCACACACTTTTTCACCCATCTTGATGAAACTTTCAGGTAATGATCAGTACACCAATCCCACTTGGCTCGCCAAATTTCGTTCTTCTAGGTTAAACCGTTCATTGGCAGTAACCGGTTTAATTTTGAGGTTTCACTCTGTTTTCTCCTATAGGGATACATGTATTTGGAACTCTAAATCAAACACGGTTTGTGCTAGCTCTTTGAAACTTGACACCATAAAGCCGTTTCAAATTCTATCTCTATGGTTTGTTTGTTGTTGATGTAGCCCTAAGCTGAGACTGGCGAGAATCACTTTCATGAAAAGGGCCTGCCAAGCTTCCAAAAAACTACGAGTTTCCTGAAATCTCAGCACACACTTTTTCACCCAATCTTGATGAAACTTTCAGGTAATGATCAGTATACCAATCCCACTTGGCTCGCCAAATTTCGTTCTTCTAGGTGAAACCGTTCGTTGGCAGTAACCGGTTTCATTTTGAGGTTTCACTCTGTTTTCTCCTATAGGGATACATGTATTTGGAACTCTAAATCAAACACGGTTTGTGCTAGCTCTTTGAAACTTGACACAATAAAGCAGTTTCAAGTTCTATCTCTATGGTTTGTTTGCTGTTGATGTAGCCCTAAGCAGAGACTGGTGAGAATCACTTTCATGGAAAGGGCCTGCCAAGCTTCCAAAAAACTACGAGTTGCCTGAAATCTCAGCACACACTTTTCACCCAATCTTGATGAAACTTTCAGGTAATGATCAGTACACCAATCCCACTTGGCTCGCCAAATTTCGTTCTTCTAGGTGAAACCGTTCGTTGGCAGTAACCAGTTTCATTTTAAGGTTTCACTCTGTTTTCTCCTATAGGGATACATGTATTTGGAACTCTAAATCAAACAGGGTTTGTGCTAGCTCTTTGAAACTTGACACCATAAAGCAGTTTCAAGTTCTATCACTATGGTTTGTTTGCTGTTGATGTAGCCCTAAGCAGAGACTGGCGAGAATCACTTTCATGGAAAGGGCCTGCCAAGCTTCCAAAACACTACGAGTTTCCTGAAATATCAACACACACTTTTTCACCCAATCTTGATGAAACTTTCAGGTAATGATCAGTACACCAATCCCACTTGGCTCGCCAAATTTCGTTCTTCTAGGTGAAACCGTTCGTTGGCAGTAACCGGTTTCATTTTGAGGTTTCACTCTGTTTTCTTCTATAGGGATACATGTATTTGGAACTCTAAATCAAACACGGTTTGTGCTAGCTCTTTGAAACTTGACACCATAAAGCAGTTTCAAGTTCTATCTCTATGGTTTGTTTGCTGTTGATGTAGCCCTAAGCAGAGACTGGCGAGAATCACTTTCATGGAAAGGGCCTGCCAAGCTTCCAAAAAACTACGAGTTGCCTGAAATCTCAGCACACACTTTTTCACCCAATCTTGATGAAACTTTCAGGTAATGATCAGTACATCAATCCCACTTGGCTCGCCAAATTTCGTTCTTCTAGGTGAAACCGTTCGTTGGCAGTAACTGGTTTCATTTTGAGGTTTCACTCTGTTTTCTCCTATAGGGATACATGTATTTGGAACTCTAAATCATACACGGTTTGTGCTAGCTCTTTGAAACTTGACACCATAAAGCAGTTTCAAGTTCTATCTCTATGGTTTGTTTGCTGTTGATGTAGCCCTAAGCAGAGACTGGCGAGAATCACTTTCATGGAAAGGGCCTGCCAAGCTTCCAAAAAACTACGAGTTGCCTGAAATCTCAGCACACACTTTTTCACCCAATCTTGATGAAACTTTCAGGTAATGATCAGTACACCAATCCCACTTGGCTCGCCAAATTTCGTTCTTCTAGGTGAAACCGTTCATTGGCAGTAACCGGTTTCATTTTAAGGTTTCACTCTGTTTTCTCCTATAGGGATACATGTATTTGGAACTCTAAATCAAACAGGGTTTGTGCTAGCTCTTTGAAACTTGACACCATAAAGCAGTTTCAAGTTCTATCTCTATGGTTTGTTTGCTGTTGATGTAGCCCTAAGCAGAGACTGGCGAGAATCACTTTCATGGAAAGGGCTTGCCAAGCTTCAAAAAACTACGAGTTGCCTGAAATCTCAGCACACACTTTTCACCCAATCTTGATGAAACTTTCAGGTAATGATCAGTACACTAATCCCACTTGGCTCGCCAAATTTCGTTCTTCTAGGTGAAACCGTTCGTTGGCAGTCACTGGTTTCATTTTAAGGTTTCACTCTGTTTTCTCCTATAGGGATACATGTATTTGGAACTCTAAATCAAACACGGTTTGTGCTAGCTCTTTGAAACTTGACACCATAAAGCATTTTCAAGTTCTATCTCTATGGTTTGTTTGCTGTTGATGTAGCCCTAAGCAGAGACTGGCGAGAATCACTTTCATGGAAAGGGCCTGCCAAGCTTCCAAAAAACTACGAGTTTCCTGAAATCTCAACACACACTTTTTCACCCAATCTTGATGAAACTTTCAGGTAATGATCAGTACACCAATCCCACTTGGCTCGCCAAATCTCGTTCTTCTAGGTGAAACCGTTCGTTGGCAGTAACCGGTTTCATTTTGAGGTTTCACTCTGTTTTCTCCTATAGGGATACATGTATTTGGAACTCTAAATCAAACACGGTTTGTGCTAGCTCTTTGAAACTTGACACAATAAATCAGTTTCAAGTTCTATCTCTATGGTTTGTTTGCTGTTGATGTAGCCCTAAGCAGAGACTGGCGAGAATCACTTTCATAGAAAGGGCCTGCCAAGCTTCCAAAAAACTACGAGTTGCCTGAAATCTCAGCACACACTTTTTCACCCAATCTTGATGAAACTTTCAGGTAATGATCAGTACACCAATCCCACTTGGCTCGCCAAATCTCGTTCTTCTAGGTGAAACCATTCGTTGGCAGTAACCGGTTTCATTTTGAGGTTTCACTCCGTTTTCCCCTATAGGGATACATGTATTTGGAACTCTAAATCAAACAAGGTTTGTGCTAGCTCTTTGAAACTTGACACCATAAAGCAGTTTCAAGTTCTATCTCTATGGTTTGTTTGCTGTTGATGTAGCCCTAAGCAGAGACTGGCCAGAATCACTTTCATGGAAAGGGCCTGCCAAGCTTCCAAAAAACTACGAGTTGCCTGAAATCTCAGCACACACTTTTTTACCCAATCTTGATGAAACTTACAGGTAATGATCAGTACACCACTCCCACTTGGCTCGCAAAATTTCGTTCTTCTAGGTGAAACCGTTCGTTGGCAGTAACCGGTTTCATTTTGAGGTTTCACTCTGTTTTCTCCTATAGGGATACATGTATTTGGAACTCTAAATCAAACACAGTTTGTGCTAGCTCTTTGAAACTTGACACAATAAAGCAGTTTTAAGTTCTATCTCTATGGTTTGTTTGCTGTTGATGTAACCCTAAGCAGAGACTGGCGAGAATCACTTTCATGGAAAGGGCCTGCCAAGCTTCCTAAAAACTATGAGTTGCTTGAAATCTCAGCACACACTTTTTCACCCAATCTTGATGAAACTTTCAGGTAATGATCAGTACACCAATCCCACTTGGCTCGCCAATCTCGTTCTTCTAGGTGAAACCGTTCGTTGGCAGTAACCGGTTTCATTTTGAGGTTTCACTCTGTTTTCTCCTATAGGGATACATGTATTTGGAACTCTAAATCAAACACGGTTTGTGCTAGCTCTTTGAAACTTGACACCATAAAGCAGTTTCAAGTTCTATCTCTATGGTTTGTTTGCTGTTGATGTAGCCCTAAGCAGAGACTGGCGAGAATCACTTTCATGGAAAGGGCCTGCCAAGCTTCCAAAAAACTACGAGTTGCCTGAAATCTCAGCACACACTTTTTCACCCAATCTTGATGAAACTTTCAGGTAATGATCAGTACACCAATCCCACTTGGCTCGCCAAATTTCGTTCTTCTAGGTGAAACCGTTCGTTGGCAGTAACCGGTTTCATTTTAAGGTTTCACTCTTTTTTCTCCTATAGGGATACATGTATTTGGAACTCTAAATCAAACAGGGTTTGTGCTAGCTCTTTGAAACGTGACACCATAAAGCAGTTTCAAGTTCTATCTCTATGGTTTGTTTGCTGTTGATGTAGCCCTAAGCAGAGACTGGCGAGAATCACTTTCATGGAAAGGGCTTGCCAAGCTTCAAAAAACTACGAGTTGCCTGAAATCTCAGCACACACTTTTCACCCAATCTTGATGAAACTTTCAGGTAATGATCAGTACACTAATCCCACTTGGCTCGCCAAATTTCGTTCTTCTAGGTGAAACCGTTCGTTGGCAGTCACTGGTTTCATTTTAAGGTTTCACTCTGTTTTCTCCTATAGGGATACATGTATTTGGAACTCTAAATCAAACACGGTTTGTGCTAGCTCTTTGAAACTTGACACCATAAAGCATTTTCAAGTTCTATCTCTATGGTTTGTTTGCTGTTGATGTAGCCCTAAGCAGAGACTGGCGAGAATCACTTTCATGGAAAGGGCCTGCCAAGCTTCCAAAAAACTACGAGTTTCCTGAAATCTCAAGACACACTTTTTCACCCAATCTTGATGAAACTTTCAGGTAATGATCAGTACACCAATCCCACTTGGCTCGCCAAATCTCGTTCTTCTAGGTGAAACCGTTCGTTGGCAGTAACCGGTTTCATTTTGAGGTTTCACTCTGTTTTCTCCTATAGGGATACATGTATTTGGAACTCTAAATCAAACACGGTTTGTGCTAGCTCTTTGAAACTTGACACAATAAATCAGTTTCAAGTTCTATCTCTATGGTTTGTTTGCTGTTGATGTAGCCCTAAGCAGAGACTGGCGAGAATCACTTTCATAGAAAGGGCCTGCCAAGCTTCCAAAAAACTACGAGTTGCCTGAAATCTCAGCACACACTTTTTCACCCAATCTTGATGAAACTTTCAGGTAATGATCAGTACACCAATCCCACTTGGCTCGCCAAATCTCGTTCTTCTAGGTGAAACCATTCGTTGGCAGTAACCGGTTTCATTTTGAGGTTTCACTCCGTTTTCCCCTATAGGGATACATGTATTTGGAACTCTAAATCAAACAAGGTTTGTGCTAGCTCTTTGAAACTTGACACCATAAAGCAGTTTCAAGTTCTATCTCTATGGTTTGTTTGCTGTTGATGTAGCCCTAAGCAGAGACTGGCCAGAATCACTTTCATGGAAAGGGCCTGCCAAGCTTCCAAAAAACTACGAGTTGCCTGAAATCTCAGCACACACTTTTTTACCCAATCTTGATGAAACTTACAGGTAATGATCAGTACACCACTCCCACTTGGCTCGCAAAATTTCGTTCTTCTAGGTGAAACCGTTTGTTGGCAGTAACCGGTTTCATTTTGAGGTTTCACTCTGTTTTCTCCTATAGGGATACATGTATTTGGAACTCTAAATCAAACACAGTTTGTGCTAGCTCTTTGAAACTTGACACAATAAAGCAGTTTTAAGTTCTATCTCTATGGTTTGTTTGCTGTTGATGTAACCCTAAGCAGAGACTGGCGAGAATCACTTTCATGGAAAGGGCCTGCCAAGCTTCCTAAAAACTATGAGTTGCTTGAAATCTCAGCACACACTTTTTCACCCAATCTTGATGAAACTTTCAGGTAATGATCAGTACACCAATCCCACTTGGCTCGCCAATCTCGTTCTTCTAGGTGAAACCGTTCGTTGGCAGTAACCGGTTTCATTTTGAGGTTTCACTCTGTTTTCTCCTATAGGGATACATGTATTTGGAACTCTAAATCAAACACGGTTTGTGCTAGCTCTTTGAAACTTGACACAATAAAGCAGTTTCAAGTTCTATCTCTATGGTTTGTTTGCTGTTGATGTAGCCCTAAGCAGAGACTGGCGAGAATCACTTTCATGGAAAGGGCCTGCCAAGCTTCCAAAAAACTACCAGTTGCCTGAAATCTCAGCACACACTTTTTCACCCAATCTTGATGAAACTTTCAGGTAATGATCAGTACAACAATCCCACTTGTCTCGCCAAATTTCTTTCTTCTAGGTGAAACCGTTCGTTGGCAGTAACCAGTTTCATTTTGAGGTTTCACTCTGTTTTCTCCTATAGTGATACATGTATTTGGAACTCTAAATCAAACACGGTTTGTTCTAGCTCTTTGAAACTTGACACAATAAAGCAGTTTCAAGATCTATCTCTATGGTTTGTTTGCTGTTGATGTAGCCCTAAGCAGAGACTGGCGAGATCACTTTCATGGAAAGGGCCTGCCAAGCTTCCAAAAAACTACGAGTTGCCTGACATCTCAGCACACACTTTTTCACCCAATATTGATGAAACTTTCAGGTAATGATCAGTACACCAATCCCACTCGGCTCGCCAAATTTCGTTCTTCTAGGTGAAACCGTTCGTTTGCAGTATCCGGTTTCATTTTGAGGTTTCACTCTGTTTTCTTCTATAGGGATACATGTATTTGGAACTCTAAATCAAACACGGTTTGTGGTAGCTCTTTGAAACTTGACACCATAAAGCAGTTTCAAGTTCTATCTCTATGGTTTGTTTGCTGTTCATGTAGCCCTAAGCAGAGACTGGCGAGAATCACTTTCATGGAAAGGGCTTGCCAAGCTTCCAAAAAACTACGAGTTGCCTGAAATCTGAGCACACACTTTTTCACCCAATCTTGATGAAACTTTCAGGGAATGATCAGTACACCAATCCCACTTGGCTCGCCAAATTTCGTTCTTCTAGGTGAAACCGTTCCTTGGCAGAAACCGGTTTCATTTTGAGGTTTCACTCTGTTTTCTCCTATAGGTATACATGTATTTGGAACTCTAAATCAAACACGGTTTGTGCTAGCTCTTTGAAACTTGACACAATAAAGCAGTTTCAAGTTCTATCTCTATGGTTTGTTTGCTGTTGATGTAGCCCTAAGCAGAGACTGGCGAGAATCACTTTCATGGAAAGAGCCTGCCAAGCTTCCAAAAAACTACGAGTTGCCTGAAATCTCAGCACACACTTTTTCACCCAATCTTGATGAAACTTTTAGGTAATGATCAGTACACCAATCCCACTTGGCTCGCCAAATTTCGTTCTTCTAGGTGAAACCGTTCGTTGGAAGTAACCGGTTTTATTTTGAGGTTTCACTCTGTTTTCTCCTATAGAGATACTTGTATTTGGAACTCTAAATCAAACAAGGTTTGTGCTAGCTCTTTGAAACTTGACACAATAAAGCAGTTTCAAGTTCTCTCTCTATGGTTTGTTTTCTGTTGATGTAGCCCTAAGCAGAGACTGGCGAGAATCACTTTCATGGAAAGGGCCTGCCAAGCTTCCAAAAAACTACGAGTTGCCTGAAATCTCAGCACACACTTTTTCACCCAATCGCGATGAAACTTTCAGGTAATGATCAGTACACCAATCCCACTTGGCTCGCCAAATCTCGTTCT
>NW_027525394.1:0-20128 GCF_052094955.1 Ictidomys tridecemlineatus | reverse complement strand
CAAGATTGGGCGAAAAAGTGTTTGCTGAGATTTCAGGCAACTCGTAGTTTTTTGGAAGCTTGGCAGGCCCTTTCCATGAAAGTGATTCTCGCCAGTCTCTGCTTAGGGCTACATCAACAGCAAACAAACCATAGAGATAGAACTTGAAACTGCTTTATTGTGTCAAGTTTCAAAGAGCTAGCACAAACCGTGTTTGATTTAGAGTTCCAAATACATGTATCCCTATAGGAGAAAACAGAGTGAAACCTCAAAATGAAACCAGTTACTGCCAACAAACGGTTTAACCTAGAAGAACGAAATTTGGCGAGCCAAGTGGGAATGGTGTACTGATCATTACCTGAAAGTTTCATCAAGATTGGGTGAAAAAGTGTGTGCTGAGATTTCAGGCAACTCGTAGTTTTTTGGAAGCATGGCAGGCCCTTTCCATGAAAGTGATTCTCGCCAGTCTCTGCTTAGGGCTACATCAACAGCAAACAAACCATAGAGATAGAACTTGAAACTGCTTTATTGTGTCAAGTTTCAAAGGGCTAGCACAAACCGGGTTTGATTTAGACTTCCAAATACATGTATCCCTATAGGAGAAAACAGAGTGAAACCTCAAAATGAAACCGGTTACTGCCAAGGAACGGTTTAACCTAGAAGAACGAAATTTGGCGAGCCAAGTGGGATTGGTGTACTGATCATTACCTGAAAGTTTCATCAAGATTGGGTGAAAAAGTGTGTGCTGAGATTTCAGGCAACTCGTAGTTCTTTGGAAGCTTGGCAGGCCCTTTCCATGAAAGTGATTCTCGCCAGTCTCTGCTTAGGGCTACATCAACAGCAAACAAACCATAGAGATAAAACTTGAAACTGCTTTATTCTGTCAAGTTTCAAAGAGCTAGCACAAACCGTGTTTGATTTAGACTTCCAAATACATGTATCCCTATAGGAGAAAACAGAGTGAAACCTCAAAATGAAACCGGTTACTGCCAACGAACGGTTTAACCTAGAAGAACAAAATTTGGTGAGCCAAGTGGGATTGGTGTACTGATCATTACCTGAAAGTTTCATCAAGATTGGGTGAAAAAGTGTTTGCTGAGATTTCAGGCAACTCGTAGTTTTTTGGAAGCTTGGCAGGCCCTTTCCATGAAAGTGATTCTCGCCAGTCTCTGCTTAGGGCTACATCAACAGCAAACAAACCATAGAGATAGAACTTGAAACTGCTTTATTGTGTCAAGTTTCAAAGAGCTAGCACAAACCGTGTTTGATTTAGACTTCCAAATACATGTATCCCTATAGGAGAAAACAGAGTGAAACCTCAAAATGAAACCGGTTACTGCCTACGAACGGTTTAACCTAGAAGAATGAAATTTGCCAGGCCAAGTGGGATTGGTGTACTGATCATTACCTGAAACTTTCATCAAGATTGGGTGAAAAAGTGTGTGCTGAGATTTCAGGCAACTCGTAGTTTTTTGGAAGCTTGGCAGGCCCTTTCCATGAAAGTGATTCTCGCCAGTCTCTGCTTAGGGCTACATCAACAGCAAACAAACCATAGAGATAGAACTTGGAACTGCTTTATTGTGTCAAGTTTCAAAGAGCTAGCACAAACCGTGTTTGATTTAGACTTCCAAATACATGTATCCCTATAGGAGAAAACAGAGTGAAACCTCAGAATGAAACCGGTTACTTCCAACGACCGGTTTAACCTAGAAGAACGAAATTTGGCGAGCCAAGTGGGATTGGTGTACTGATCATTACCTGAAAGCTTCATCAAGATTGGGCGAAAAAGTGTTTGCTGAGATTTCAGGCAACTCGTAGTTTTTTGGAAGCTTGGCAGGCCCTTTCCATGAAAGTGATTCTCGCCAGTCTCTGCTTAGGGCTACATCAACAGCAAACAAACCATAGAGATAGAACTTGAAACTGCTTTATTGTGTCAAGTTTCAAAGAGCTAGCACAAACCGTGTTTGATTTAGAGTTCCAAATACATGTATCCCTATAGGAGAAAACAGAGTGAAACCTCAAAATGAAACCGGTTACTGCCAAGGAACGGTTTAACCTAGAAGAACGAAATTTGGAGAGCCAAGTGGGATTGGTGTACTAATCATTACCTGAAAGTTTCATCAAGATTGGGTGAAAAAGTGTGTGCTGAGATTTCAGGCAACTCGTAGTTTTTTGGAAGCTTGGCAGGCCCTTTCCATGAAAGTGATTCTCGCCAGTCTCTGCTTAGGGCTACATCAACAGCAAACAAACCATAGAGATAGAACTTGAAACTTCTTTATTCTGTCAAGTTTCAAAGAGCTAGCACAAACCGGGTTTGATTTAGACTTCCAAATACATGTATCCCTATAGGGAAAAACTGAGTGAAACCTCAAAATGAAACCAGTTACTGCCAACGAACGGTTTAACCTAGAAGAACGAAATTTGGCGAGCCAAGTGAGTTTGGTGTACTGATCATTACCTGAAATTTTCATCAAGATTGGGTGAAAAAGTGTGTGCTGAGATTTCAGGCAACTCATAATTTTTTGGAAGCTTGGCAGGCCCTTTCCATGAAAGTGATTCTCGCCAGTCTCTGCTTAGGGCTACATCAACAGCAAACAAACCATAGAGATAGAACTTGAAACTGGTTTATTGTGTCAAGTTTCAAAGAGCTAGCACAAACCGTGTTTGATTTAGACTTCCAGATACATGTATCCCTATAGGAGAAAACAGAGTGAAACCTCAAAATGAAACCGGTTACTGCCAACGAACGGGTTAACCTAGAAGAACGAAATTTGGCGAGCCAAGTGGGATTGGTGTACTGATCATTACCTGAAAGTTTCATCAAGATTGGGTGAAAAAGTGTGTGCTGAGATTTCAGGCAACTCGTAGTGCTTTGGAAGCTTGGCAGGCCCTTTCCATGAAAGTGATTCTCGCCAGTCTCTGCTTAGGGCTACATCAACAGCAAACAAACCATAGAGATAGAACTTGAAACTGCTTTATTGTGTCAAGTTTCAAAGAGCTAGCACAAACCGTGTTTGATTTAGTCTTCCAAATACATGTATCCCTATAGGAATAAACAGAATGAAACCTCAAAATGAAACCGGTTACTGCCAACGAACGGTTTAACCTAGAAGAACAAAATTTGGTGAGCCAAGTGGGATTGGTGTACTGATCATTACCTGAAAGTTTCATCAAGATTGGGTGAAAAAGTGTTTGCTGATATTTCAGGCAACTCGTATTTTTTTGGAAGCTTGGCAGGCCCTTTCCATGAAAGTGATTCTCGCCAGTCTCTGCTTAGGGCTACATCAACAGCAAACAAACCATAGAGATAGAACTTGAAACTGCTTTATTGTGTCAAGTTTCAAAGAGCTAGCACAAACCGTGTTTGATTTATAGTTCCAAATACATGTATCCCTATAGGGAAAAACAGAGTGAAACCTCAAAATGAAACCTGTTACTTCCAACGACCGGTTTAACCTAGAAGAAGGAAATTTGGCGAGCCAAGTGGGATTGGTGTACTGATCATTACCTGAAAGCTTCATCAAGATTGGGTGAAAAAGTGTTTGCCGAGATTTCAGGCAACTCGTAGTTTTTTGGAAGCTTGGCCGGCTCTTTCCATGAAAGTGATTCTCGCCAGTCTCTGCTTAGGGCTACATCAACAGCAAACAAACCATAGAGATAGAACTTGAAACTGCTTTATTGTGTCAAGTTTCAAAGAGCTAGCACAAACCTTGTTTGATTTAGAGTTCCAAATACATGTATCCCCATAGGAGAAAACAGAGTGAAATCTCAAAATGAAACCGGTTACTGCCAACGAACGGTTAAACCTAGAAGAACGAAATTTGGCGAGCCAAGTGGGATTGGTGTACTGATCATTACCTGAAAGTTTCATCAAGATTGGGTGAAAAAGTGTGTGCTGAGATTTCAGGCAACTCGTAGTTTTATGGAAGCTTGGCAGGCCCTTTCCATGAAAGTGATTCTCGCCAGTCTCTGCTTAGGGCTACATCAACAGCAAACAAACCATAGAGATAGAACTTGAAACTGCTTTATTGTGTCAAGTTTCAAAGGGCTAGCACAAACCGGGTTTGATTTAGACTTCCAAATACATGTATCCCTATAGGAGAAAACAGAGTGAAACCTCAAAATGAAACCAGTTACTGCCAACAAACGGTTTAACCTAGAAGAACGAAATTTGGCGAGCCAAGTGGGATTGGTGTACTGATCATTACCTGAAAGTTTCATCAAGATTGGGTGAAAAAGTGTGTGCTGAAATTTAAGGCAACTCGTAGTTTTTTGGAAGCTTGGCAGGCCCTTTCCATGAAAGTGATTCTCGCCAGTGTCTGCTTAGGGCTACATCAACAGCAAACAAACCATAGAGATAGAACTTGAAACTGCTTTATTGTGTCAAGTTTCAAAGAGCTAGCACAAACCGTGTTTGATTTAGACTTCCAGATACATGTATCCCTATAGGAGAAAACAGAGTGAAACCTCAAAATGAAACCGGTTACTGCCAACGAACGGTTTAACCTAGAAGAACGAAATTTGGCGAGCCAAGTGGGATTGGTGTACTGATCATTACCTGAAAGTTTCATCAAGATTGGGTGAAAAAGTGTGTGCTGAGATTTCAGGCAACTCGTAGTTCTTTGGAAGCTTGGCAGGCCCTTTCCATGAAAGTGATTCTCGCCAGTCTCTGCTTAGGGCTACATCAACAGCAAACAAACCATAGAGATAAAACTTGAAACTGCTTTATTCTGTCAAGTTTCAAAGAGCTAGCACAAACCGTGTTTGATTTAGACTTCCAAATACATGTATCCCTATAGGAGAAAACAGAGTGAAACCTCAAAATGAAACCGGTTACTGCCAACGAACGGTTTAACCTAGAAGAACAAAATTTGGTGAGCCAAGTGGGATTGGTGTACTGATCATTACCTGAAAGTTTCATCAAGATTGGGTGAAAAAGTGTTTGCTGAGATTTCAGGGAACTCGTAGTTTTTTGGAAGCTTGGCAGGCCCTTTCCATGAAAGTGATTCTCGCCAGTCTCTGCTTAGGGCTACATCAACAGCAAACAAACCATAGAGATAGAACTTGAAACTGCTTTATTGTGTCAAGTTTCAAAGAGCTAGCACAAACCGTGTTTGATTTAGACTTCCAAATACATGTATCCCTATAGGAGAAAACAGAGTGAAACCTCAAAATGAAACCGGTTACTGCCTACGAACGGTTTAACCTAGAAGAATGAAATTTGCCAGGCCAAGTGGGATTGGTGTACTGATCATTACCTGAAAGTTTCATCAAGATTGGGTGAAAAAGTGTGTGCTGAGATTTCAGGCAACTCGTAGTTTTTTGGAAGCTTGGCAGGCCCTTTCCATGAAAGTGATTCTCGCCAGTCTCTGCTTAGGGCTACATCAACAGCAAACAAACCATAGAGATAGAACTTGGAACTGCTTTATTGTGTCAAGTTTCAAAGAGCTAGCACAAACCGTGTTTGATTTAGACTTCCAAATACATGTATCCCTATAGGAGAAAACAGAGTGAAACCTCAGAATGAAACCGGTTACTTCCAACGACCGGTTTAACCTAGAAGAACTAAATTTGGCGAGCCAAGTGGGATTGGTGTACTGATCATTACCTGAAAGCTTCATCAAGATTGGGCGAAAAAGTGTTTGCTGAGATTTCAGGCAACTCGTAGTTTTTTGGAAGCTTGGCAGGCCCTTTCCATGAAAGTGATTCTCGCCAGTCTCTGCTTAGGGCTACATCAACAGCAAACAAACCATAGAGATAGAACTTGAAACTGCTTTATTGTGTCAAGTTTCAAAGAGCTAGCACAAACCGTGTTTGATTTAGAGTTCCAAATACATGTATCCCTATAGGAGAAAACAGAGTGAAACCTCAAAATGAAACCAGTTACTGCCAACAAACGGTTTAACCTAGAAGAACGAAATTTGGCGAGCCAAGTGGGATTGGTGTACTGATCATTACCTGAAAGTTTCATCAAGATTGGGTGAAAAAGTGTGTGCTGAGATTTCAGGCAACTCGTAGTTTTTTGGAAGCATGGCAGGCCCTTTCCATGAAAGTGATTCTCGCCAGTCTCTGCTTAGGGCTACATCAACAGCAAACAAACCATAGAGATAGAACTTGAAACTGCTTTATTGTGTCAAGTTTCAAAGGGCTAGCACAAACCGGGTTTGATTTAGACTTCCAAATACATGTATCCCTATAGGAGAAAACAGAGTGAAACCTCAAAATGAAACCGGTTACTGCCAAGGAATGGTTTAACCTAGAAGAACGAAATTTGGCGAGCCAAGTGGGATTGGTGTACTGATCATTACCTGAAAGTTTCATCAAGATTGGGTGAAAAAGTGTGTGCTGAGATTTCAGGCAACTCGTAGTTCTTTGGAAGCTTGGCAGGCCCTTTCCATGAAAGTGATTCTCGCCAGTCTCTGCTTAGGGCTACATCAACAGCAAACAAACCATAGAGATAAAACTTGAAACTGCTTTATTCTGTCAAGTTTCAAAGAGCTAGCACAAACCGTGTTTGATTTAGACTTCCAAATACATGTATCCCTATAGGAGAAAACAGAGTGAAACCTCAAAATGAAACCGGTTACTGCCAACGAACGGTTTAACCTAGAAGAACAAAATTTGGTGAGCCAAGTGGGATTGGTGTACTGATCATTACCTGAAAGTTTCATCAAGATTGGGTGAAAAAGTGTTTGCTGAGATTTCAGGCAACTCGTAGTTTTTTGGAAGCTTGGCAGGCCCTTTCCATGAAAGTGATTCTCGCCAGTCTCTGCTTAGGGCTACATCAACAGCAAACAAACCATAGAGATAGAACTTGAAACTGCTTTATTGTGTCAAGTTTCAAAGAGCTAGCACAAACCGTGTTTGATTTAGACTTCCAAATACATGTATCCCTATAGGAGAAAACAGAGTGAAACCTCAAAATGAAACCGGTTACTGCCTACGAACGGTTTAACCTAGAAGAATGAAATTTGCCAGGCCAAGTGGGATTGGTGTACTGATCATTACCTGAAACTTTCATCAAGATTGGGTGAAAAAGTGTGTGCTGAGATTTCAGGCAACTCGTAGTTTTTTGGAAGCTTGGCAGGCCCTTTCCATGAAAGTGATTCTCGCCAGTCTCTGCTTAGGGCTACATCAACAGCAAACAAACCATAGAGATAGAACTTGGAACTGCTTTATTGTGTCAAGTTTCAAAGAGCTAGCACAAACCGTGTTTGATTTAGACTTCCAAATACATGTATCCCTATAGGAGAAAACAGAGTGAAACCTCAGAATGAAACCGGTTACTTCCAACGACCGGTTTAACCTAGAAGAACGAAATTTGGCGAGCCAAGTGGGATTGGTGTACTGATCATTACCTGAAAGCTTCATCAAGATTGGGCGAAAAAGTGTTTGCTGAGATTTCAGGCAACTCGTAGTTTTTTGGAAGCTTGGCAGGCCCTTTCCATGAAAGTGATTCTCGCCAGTCTCTGCTTAGGGCTACATCAACAGCAAACAAACCATAGAGATAGAACTTGAAACTGCTTTATTGTGTCAAGTTTCAAAGAGCTAGCACAAACCGTGTTTGATTTAGAGTTCCAAATACATGTATCCCTATAGGAGAAAACAGAGTGAAACCTCAAAATGAAACCGGTTACTGCCAAGGAACGGTTTAACCTAGAAGAACGAAATTTGGAGAGCCAAGTGGGATTGGTGTACTAATCATTACCTGAAAGTTTCATCAAGATTGGGTGAAAAAGTGTGTGCTGAGATTTCAGGCAACTCGTAGTTTTTTGGAAGCTTGGCAGGCCCTTTCCATGAAAGTGATTCTCGCCAGTCTCTGCTTAGGGCTACATCAACAGCAAACAAACCATAGAGATAGAACTTGAAACTTCTTTATTCTGTCAAGTTTCAAAGAGCTAGCACAAACCGGGTTTGATTTAGACTTCCAAATACATGTATCCCTATAGGGAAAAACTGAGTGAAACCTCAAAATGAAACCAGTTACTGCCAACGAACGGTTTAACCTAGAAGAACGAAATTTGGCGAGCCAAGTGAGTTTGGTGTACTGATCATTACCTGAAATTTTCATCAAGATTGGGTGAAAAAGTGTGTGCTGAGATTTCAGGCAACTCATAATTTTTTGGAAGCTTGGCAGGCCCTTTCCATGAAAGTGATTCTCGCCAGTCTCTGCTTAGGGCTACATCAACAGCAAACAAACCATAGAGATAGAACTTGAAACTGGTTTATTGTGTCAAGTTTCAAAGAGCTAGCACAAACCGTGTTTGATTTAGACTTCCAGATACATGTATCCCTATAGGAGAAAACAGAGTGAAACCTCAAAATGAAACCGGTTACTGCCAACGAACGGGTTAACCTAGAAGAACGAAATTTGGCGAGCCAAGTGGGATTGGTGTACTGATCATTACCTGAAAGTTTCATCAAGATTGGGTGAAAAAGTGTGTGCTGAGATTTCAGGCAACTCGTAGTGCTTTGGAAGCTTGGCAGGCCCTTTCCATGAAAGTGATTCTCGCCAGTCTCTGCTTAGGGCTACATCAACAGCAAACAAACCATAGAGATAGAACTTGAAACTGCTTTATTGTGTCAAGTTTCAAAGAGCTAGCACAAACCGTGTTTGATTTAGACTTCCAGATACATGTATCCCTATAGGAGAAAACAGAGTGAAACCTCAAAATGAAACCGGTTACTGCCAACGAACGGTTTAACCTAGAAGAACGAAATTTGGCGAGCCAAGTGGGATTGGTGTACTGATCATTACCTGAAAGTTTCATCAAGATTGGGTGAAAAAGTGTGTGCTGAGATTTCAGGCAACTCGTAGTTCTTTGGAAGCTTGGCAGGCCCTTTCCATGAAAGTGATTCTCGCCAGTCTCTGCTTAGGGCTACATCAACAGCAAACAAACCATAGAGATAGAACTTGAAACTGCTTTATTGTGTCAAGTTTCAAAGAGCTAGCACAAACCGTGTTTGATTTAGACTTCCAGATACATGTATCCCTATAGGAGAAAACAGAGTGAAACCTCAAAATGAAACCGGTTACTGCCAACGAACGGTTTAACCTAGAAGAACGAAATTTGGCGAGCCAAGTGGGATTGGTGTACTGATCATTACCTGAAAGTTTCATCAAGATTGGGTGAAAAAGTGTGTGCTGAGATTTCAGGCAACTCGTAGTTCTTTGGAAGCTTGGCAGGCCCTTTCCATGAAAGTGATTCTCGCCAGTCTCTGCTTAGGGCTACATCAACAGCAAACAAACCATAGAGATAAAACTTGAAACTGCTTTATTCTGTCAAGTTTCAAAGAGCTAGCACAAACCGTGTTTGATTTAGACTTCCAAATACATGTATCCCTATAGGAGAAAACAGAGTGAAACCTCAAAATGAAACCGGTTACTGCCAACGAACGGTTTAACCTAGAAGAACAAAATTTGGTGAGCCAAGTGGGATTGGTGTACTGATCATTACCTGAAAGTTTCATCAAGATTGGGTGAAAAAGTGTTTGCTGAGATTTCAGGGAACTCGTAGTTTTTTGGAAGCTTGGCAGGCCCTTTCCATGAAAGTGATTCTCGCCAGTCTCTGCTTAGGGCTACATCAACAGCAAACAAACCATAGAGATAGAACTTGAAACTGCTTTATTGTGTCAAGTTTCAAAGAGCTAGCACAAACCGTGTTTGATTTAGACTTCCAAATACATGTATCCCTATAGGAGAAAACAGAGTGAAACCTCAAAATGAAACCGGTTACTGCCTACGAACGGTTTAACCTAGAAGAATGAAATTTGCCAGGCCAAGTGGGATTGGTGTACTGATCATTACCTGAAACTTTCATCAAGATTGGGTGAAAAAGTGTGTGCTGAGATTTCAGGCAACTCGTAGTTTTTTGGAAGCTTGGCAGGCCCTTTCCATGAAAGTGATTCTCGCCAGTCTCTGCTTAGGGCTACATCAACAGCAAACAAACCATAGAGATAGAACTTGGAACTGCTTTATTGTGTCAAGTTTCAAAGAGCTAGCACAAACCGTGTTTGATTTAGACTTCCAAATACATGTATCCCTATAGGAGAAAACAGAGTGAAACCTCAGAATGAAACCGGTTACTTCCAACGACCGGTTTAACCTAGAAGAACTAAATTTGGCGAGCCAAGTGGGATTGGTGTACTGATCATTACCTGAAAGCTTCATCAAGATTGGGCGAAAAAGTGTTTGCTGAGATTTCAGGCAACTCGTAGTTTTTTGGAAGCTTGGCAGGCCCTTTCAATGAAAGTGATTCTCGCCAGTCTCTGCTTAGGGCTACATCAACAGCAAACAAACCATAGAGATAGAACTTGAAACTGCTTTATTGTGTCAAGTTTCAAAGAGCTAGCACAAACCGTGTTTGATTTAGAGTTCCAAATACATGTATCCCTATAGGAGAAAACAGAGTGAAACCTCAAAATGAAACCAGTTACTGCCAACAAACGGTTTAACCTAGAAGAACGAAATTTGGCGAGCCAAGTGGGATTGGTGTACTGATCATTACCTGAAAGTTTCATCAAGATTGGGTGAAAAAGTGTGTGCTGAGATTTCAGGCAACTCGTAGTTTTTTGGAAGCATGGCAGGCCCTTTCCATGAAAGTGATTCTCGCCAGTCTCTGCTTAGGGCTACATCAACAGCAAACAAACCATAGAGATAGAACTTGAAACTGCTTTATTGTGTCAAGTTTCAAAGGGCTAGCACAAACCGGGTTTGATTTAGACTTCCAAATACATGTATCCCTATAGGAGAAAACAGAGTGAAACCTCAAAATGAAACCGGTTACTGCCAAGGAATGGTTTAACCTAGAAGAACGAAATTTGGCGAGCCAAGTGGGATTGGTGTACTGATCATTACCTGAAAGTTTCATCAAGATTGGGTGAAAAAGTGTGTGCTGAGATTTCAGGCAACTCGTAGTTCTTTGGAAGCTTGGCAGGCCCTTTCCATGAAAGTGATTCTCGCCAGTCTCTGCTTAGGGCTACATCAACAGCAAACAAACCATAGAGATAAAACTTGAAACTGCTTTATTCTGTCAAGTTTCAAAGAGCTAGCACAAACCGTGTTTGATTTAGACTTCCAAATACATGTATCCCTATAGGAGAAAACAGAGTGAAACCTCAAAATGAAACCGGTTACTGCCAACGAACGGTTTAACCTAGAAGAACAAAATTTGGTGAGCCAAGTGGGATTGGTGTACTGATCATTACCTGAAAGTTTCATCAAGATTGGGTGAAAAAGTGTTTGCTGAGATTTCAGGCAACTCGTAGTTTTTTGGAAGCTTGGCAGGCCCTTTCCATGAAAGTGATTCTCGCCAGTCTCTGCTTAGGGCTACATCAACAGCAAACAAACCATAGAGATAGAACTTGAAACTGCTTTATTGTGTCAAGTTTCAAAGAGCTAGCACAAACCGTGTTTGATTTAGACTTCCAAATACATGTATCCCTATAGGAGAAAACAGAGTGAAACCTCAAAATGAAACCGGTTACTGCCTACGAACGGTTTAACCTAGAAGAATGAAATTTGCCAGGCCAAGTGGGATTGGTGTACTGATCATTACCTGAAACTTTCATCAAGATTGGGTGAAAAAGTGTGTGCTGAGATTTCAGGCAACTCGTAGTTTTTTGGAAGCTTGGCAGGCCCTTTCCATGAAAGTGATTCTCGCCAGTCTCTGCTTAGGGCTACATCAACAGCAAACAAACCATAGAGATAGAACTTGGAATTGCTTTATTGTGTCAAGTTTCAAAGAGCTAGCACAAACCGTGTTTGATTTAGACTTCCAAATACATGTATCCCTATAGGAGAAAACAGAGTGAAACCTCAGAATGAAACCGGTTACTTCCAACGACCGGTTTAACCTAGAAGAACGAAATTTGGCGAGCCAAGTGGGATTGGTGTACTGATCATTACCTGAAAGCTTCATCAAGATTGGGCGAAAAAGTGTTTGCTGAGATTTCAGGCAACTCGTAGTTTTTTGGAAGCTTGGCAGGCCCTTTCCATGAAAGTGATTCTCGCCAGTCTCTGCTTAGGGCTACATCAACAGCAAACAAACCATAGAGATAGAACTTGAAACTGCTTTATTGTGTCAAGTTTCAAAGAGCTAGCACAAACCGTGTTTGATTTAGACTTCCAAATACATGTATCCCTATAGGAGAAAACAGAGTGAAACCTCAAAATGAAACCGGTTACTGCCAAGGAACGGTTTAACCTAGAAGAACGAAATTTGGAGAGCCAAGTGGGATTGGTGTACTAATCATTACCTGAAAGTTTCATCAAGATTGGGTGAAAAAGTGTGTGCTGAGATTTCAGGCAACTCGTAGTTTTTTGGAAGCTTGGCAGGCCCTTTCCATGAAAGTGATTCTCGCCAGTCTCTGCTTAGGGCTACATCAACAGCAAACAAACCATAGAGATAGAACTTGAAACTTCTTTATTCTGTCAAGTTTCAAAGAGCTAGCACAAACCGGGTTTGATTTAGACTTCCAAATACATGTATCCCTATAGGGAAAAACTGAGTGAAACCTCAAAATGAAACCAGTTACTGCCAACGAACGGTTTAACCTAGAAGAACGAAATTTGGCGAGCCAAGTGAGTTTGGTGTACTGATCATTACCTGAAATTTTCATCAAGATTGGGTGAAAAAGTGTGTGCTGAGATTTCAGGCAACGCGTAGTTTTTTGGAAGCTTGGCAGGCCCTTTCCATGAAAGTGATTCTCGCCAGTCTCTGCTTAGGGCTACATCAACAGCAAACAAACCATCGAGATAGAACTTGAAACTGCTTTATGGTGTCAAGTTTCAAAGAGCTAGCACAAACCGTGTTTTATTTAGACTTCCAGATACATGTATCCCTATAGGAGAAAACAGAGTGAAACCTCAAAATGGAACCGGTTACTGCCAACGACCGGTTTAACCTAGAAGAACGAAATTTGGCGAGCCAAGTGGGATTGGTGTACTGATCATTACCTGAAAGTTTCATCAAGATTGGGTGAAAAAGTGTTTGCTCATATTTCAGGAAACTCGTAGTTTTTTGGAAGCTTGGCAGGCCCTTTCCATGAAAGTGATTCTCGCCAGTCTCTGCTTAGGGCTACATCAACAGCAAACAAACCATAGAGAGAGAACTTGAAACTGCTTTATTGTGTCAAGTTTCAAATAGCTAGCACAAACCGTGTTTGATTTAGTGTTCCAAATACATGTATCCCTATAGGAGAAAACAGAGTGAAACCTCAAAATGAAACCGGTTACTGCCAACGAACGGTTTAACCTAGAAGAACGAAATTTGGCGAGCCAAGTGGGATTGGTGTACTGATCATTACCGGAAAGTTTCATCAAGATTGGGTGAAAAAGTGTCTGCTGAGATTTCAGGCAACTCGTAGTTTTTTGGAAGCTTGGCAGGCCCTTTCCATGAAAGTGATTCTCGCCAGTTGCTGCTTAGGGCTACATAAACAGCAAACAAACCATAGAGATAGAACATGAAACTGCTTTATTGTGTCAAGTTTCAAAAAGCTAGCACAAACCGTGTTTGATTTAGACTTCCAAATACATGTATCCCTATAGGGAAAAACAGAGTGAAACCTCAAAATGAAACCGTTTACTGCCAACGAACGGTTTAACCTAGAAGAACGAAATTTGGCAAGCCAAGTGAGATTGGTGTACTGATCATTACCTGAAAGTTTCATCAAGATTGGGTGAAAAAGTGTGTGCTGAGATTTCAGGCAACTCGTAGTTTTTTGGAAGCTTGGCAGGCCCTTTCCATGAAAGTGATTCTCGCCAGTCTCTGCTTAGGGCTACATCAACAGCAAACAAACCATAGAGATAGAACTTGAAACTGCTTTATTGTGTCAAGTTTCAAAGAGCTAGCACAAACCGTGTTTGATTTAGAGTTCCAAATACATGTATCCCTATAGGAGAAAACAGAGTGAAACCTCAAAATGAAACCGGTTACTGCCAACGAACGGTTTAACCTAGAAGAACGAAATTTGGTGAGCCAAGTGGGATTGGTGTACTGATCATTACCTGAAAGTTTCATCAAGATTGGGTGAAAAAGTGTGTGCTGAGATTTCAGGCAACTCGTAGTTTTTTGGAAGCTTGGCAGGCCCTTTCCATGAAAGTGATTCTCGCCAGTCTCTGCTTTGGTCTACATCAACAGCAAACAAACCATAGAGATAGAACTTGAAACTGCTTTATTGTGTCAAGTTTCAAAGAGCTAGCAGAAACCGTGTTTGATTTAGAGTTCCAAATACATGTATCCCTATAGGAGAAAACAGAGTGAAACCTCAAAATGAAACTGGTTACTGCCAACGAACTGTTTAACCTAGAAGAACGAAATTTGGCTAGCCAAGTGGGATTGGTGTACTGATCATTACCTGAAAGTTTCATCAAGATTGGGTGAAAAAGTGTGTGCTGAGATTTCAGGCAACTCGTAGTTTTTTGGAAGCTTGGCAGGCCCTTTCCATGAAAGTGATTCTCGCCAGTCTCTGCTTAGGGCTACATCAACAGCAAACAAACCATAGAGATAGAACTTGAAACTGGTTTATTGTGTCAAGTTTCAAAGAGCTAGCACAAACCGTGTTTGATTTAGAGTTCCAAATACATGTCTCCCTATAGGAGAAAACAGAGTGAAATCTCAAAATGAAACCGGTTACTGCCAACGAACGGTTTAACCTAGAAGAATGAAATTTGGCGAGGTAAGTGAGATTGGTGTACTGATCATTACCTGAAAGTTTTATAAAGATTGGGTGAAAAAGTGTGTGCTGAGATTTCAGGCAACTCGTAGTTTTTTGGAAGCTTGGCAGGCCCTTTCCATGAAAGTGATTCTCGCCAGTCTCTGCTTAGGGCTACATCAACAGCAAACAAACCATAGAGATAGAACTTGAAACTGCTTTATTGTGTCAAGTTTCAAAGAGCTAGCACAAACCGTGTTTGATTTAGAGTTCCAAATACATGTCTCCCTATAGAAGAAAACAGAGTGAAATCTCAAAATGAAACCGGTTACTGCCAACGAACGGTTTAACCTAGAAGAACGAAATTTGGCGAGGTAAGTGAGATTGGTGTACTGATCATTACCTGAAAGTTTCATAAAGATTGGGTAAAAAAGTGTGTGCTGAGATTTCAGGCAACTCGTAGTTTTTTGCAAGCTTGGCAGGCCCTTTCCATGAAAGTGATTCTCGCCAGTCTCTGCTTAGGGCTACATCAACAGCAAACAAACCATAGAGATAGAACTTGAAACTGCTTTATTGTGTCAAGTTTCAAAGAGCTAGCACAAACCGTGTTTGATTTAGACTTCCAAATACATGTATCCCTATAGGGAAAAACAGAGTGAAACCTCAAAATGAAACCGGTAACTGCAAACGAACGGTTTAACCTAGAAGAACGAAATTTGGCGAGCCATGTGGGATTGGTGTACTCATCATTACCTGAAACTTTCATCAAGATTGGGTGAAAAAGTGTGTGCTGAGATTTCAGGCAACTCGTAGTTTTTTGGAAGCTTGGCAGGCCCTTTCCATGAAAGTGATTCTCGCCAGTCTCTGCTTAGGGCTACATCAACAGCAAACAAACCATAGAGATAGAACTTGAAACTGCTTTATTGTGTCAAGTTTCAAAGAGCTAGCTCAAACCGTGTTTGATTTAGACTTTCAAATACCTGTATCCCTATAGGAGAAAACAGAGTGAAACCTCAAAATGAAACCGGTTACTGCCAACGAACGGTTTAACCTAGAAGAACGAAATTTGGCGAGCCAAGTGGGATTGGTGTACTGATCTTTACCTGAAAGTTTCATCAAGATTGGGTGAAAAAGTGTGTGCTGAGATTTCAGGCAACTCAAAGCTTTTTGGAAGCTTGGCAGGCCCTTTCCATGAAAGTGATTCTCGCCAGTCTCTGCTTAGGGCTACATCAACAGCAAACAAACCATAGAGATAGAACTTGAAACTGCTTCATTGTGTCAAGTTTCAAAGAGCTAGCACAAACCGTGTTTGATTTAGAGTTCCAAATACATGTATCCCTATAGGAGAAAACAGAGTGAAACCTCAAAATGAAACCGGTTACTGCCAACGAACGGTTTAACGTAGAAGAACGAAATTTGGCTAGCCAAGTGGGATTGGTGTACTGATCATTACCTGAAAGTTTCATCAAGATTGGGTGAAAAAGTGTGTGCTGAGATTTCAGGCAACTCGTAGTTTTTTGGAAGCTTGGCAGGCCCTTTCCATGAAAGTGATTCTCGCCAGTCTCTGCTTAGGGCTACATCAACAGCAAACAAACCATAGAGATAGAACTTGAAACTGCTTTATTGTGTCAAGTTTCAAAGAGCTAGCACAAACCGTGTTCGATTTAGAGTTCCAAATACATGTATCCCTATAGGAGTAAACAGAGTGAAACCTCAAAATGAAACCGGTTACTGCCAACGAACGGTTTAACCTAGAAGAACGAAATTTAGCGAGCCAAGTGGGATTGGTGTACTGATCATTACCTGAAAGTTTCATCAAGATTGGGTGAAAAAGTGTGTGCTGAGATTTCAGGCAACTCGTAGTTTTTTGGAAGCTTGGCAGGCCCTTTCCATGAAAGTGATTCTCGCCAGTTGCTGCTTAGGGCTACATCAACAGCAAACAAACCATAGAGATAGAACTTGAAACTGCTTTATTGTGTCAAGTTTCAAAAAGCTAGCACAAACCGTGTTTGATTTAGACTTCCAAATACATGTATCCCTATAGGGAAAAACAGAGTGAAACCTCAAAATGAAACCGTTTACTGCCAATGAACGGTTTAACCTAGAAGAACGAAATTTGGCGAGCCAAGTGAGATTGGTGTACTGATCATTACCTGAAAGTTTCATCAAGATTGGGTGAAAAAGTGTGTGCTGAGATTTCAGGCAACTCGTAGTTTTTTGGAAGCTTGGCAGGCCCTTTCCATGAAAGTGATTCTCGCCAGTCTCTGCTTAGGGCTACATCAACAGCAAACAAACCATAGAGATAGAACTTGAAACTGCTTTATTGTGTCAAGTTTCAAAGAGCTAGCACAAACCGTGTTTGATTTAGAGTTCCAAATACATGTATCCCTATAGGAGAAAACAGAGTGAAACCTCAAAATGAAACCGGTTACTGCCAACGAACTGTTTAAGCTAGAAGAACGAAATTTGGTGAGCCAAGTGGGATTGGTGTACTGATCATTACCTGAAAGTTTCATCAATATTGGGTGAAAAAGTGTTTGCTGAGATTTCAGGCAACTCGTAGTTTTTTGGAAGCTTGGCAGGCCCTTTCCATGAAAGTGATTCTCGCCAGTCTCTGCTTAGGGCTACATCAACAGCAAACAAACCATAGAGATAGAACTTGAAACTGCTTTATTGTGTCAAGTTTCAAAGAGCTACCACAAACCGTGTTTGATTTAGAGTTCCAAATACATGTATCCCTATAGGAGAAAACAGAATGAAACCTCAAAATGAAACCGGTTACTGCCAACGAACGGTTTAACCTAGAAGAACGAAATTTGGCGAGCTAAGTGGGATTGGTGTACTGATCATTACCTGAAAGTTTCATCAAGATTGGGTGAAAAAGTGTGTGCTGAGATTTCAGGCAACTCGTAGTTTTTTGGAAGCTTGGCAGGCCCTTTCCATGAAAGTGATTCTCGCCAGTCTCTGCTTAGGGCTACATCAACAGCAAACAAACCATAGAGATAGAACTTGAAACTGCTTTATTGTGTCAAGTTTCAAAAAGCTAGCACAAACCGTGTTTGATTTAGACTTCCAAATACATGTATCCCTATAGGGAAAAACAGCGTGAAACCTCAAAATGAAACCGTTTACTGCCAATGAACGGTTTAACCTAGAAGAACGAAATTTGGCGAGCCAAGTGAGATTGGTGTACTGATCATTACCTGAAAGTTTCATCAAGATTGGGTGAAAAAGTGTGTGCTGAGATTTCAGGCAACTCGTAGTTTTTTGGAAGCTTGGCAGGCCCTTTCCATGAAAGTGATTCTCGCCAGTCTCTGCTTAGGGCTACATCAACAGCAAACAAACCATAGAGATAGAACTTGAAACTGCTTTATTGTGTCAAGTTTCAAAGAGCTAGCACAAACCGTGTTTGATTTAGAGTTCCAAATACATGTATCCCTATAGGAGAAAACAGAGTGAAACCTCAAAATGAAACCGGTTACTGCCAACGAACTGTTTAAGCTAGAAGAACGAAATTTGGTGAGCCAAGTGGGATTGGTGTACTGATCATTACCTGAAAGTTTCATCAATATTGGGTGAAAAAGTGTTTGCTGAGATTTCAGGCAACTCGTAGTTTTTTGGAAGCTTGGCAGGCCCTTTCCATGAAAGTGATTCTCGCCAGTCTCTGCTTAGGGCTACATCAACAGCAAACAAACCATAGAGATAGAACTTGAAACTGCTTTATTGTGTCAAGTTTCAAAGAGCTACCACAAACCGTGTTTGATTTAGAGTTCCAAATACATGTATCCCTATAGGAGAAAACAGAATGAAACCTCAAAATGAAACCGGTTACTGCCAACGAACGGTTTAACCTAGAAGAACGAAATTTGGCGAGCTAAGTGGGATTGGTGTACTGATCATTACCTGAAAGTTTCATCAAGATTGGGTGAAAAAGTGTGTGCTGAGATTTCAGGCAACTCGTAGTTTTTTGGAAGCTTGGCAGGCCCTTTCCATGAAAGTGATTCTCGCCAGTCTCTGCTTAGGGCTACATCAACAGCAAACAAACCATAGAGATAGAACTTGAAACTGCTTTATTGTGTCAAGTTTCAAAGAGCTAGCACAAACCGTGTTTGATTTAGAGTTCCAAATACATGTATCCCTGTAGGGAAAAACAGAGTGAAACCTCAAAATGAAACCGGTTACTGCCAACGAACGGTTTAACCTAGAAGAACGAAATTTGGCGAGCCAAGTGGGATTGGTGTACTGATCATTACCTGAAAGTTTCATCAAGATTGGGTGAAAAAGTGTGTGCTGAGATTTCAGGCAACTCGTAGTTTTTTGGAAGCTTGGCAGGCCCTTTCCATGAAAGTGATTCTCGCCAGTCTCTGCTTAGGGCTACATCAACAGCAAACAAACCATAGAGATAGAACTTGAAACTGCTTTATTGTGTCAAGTTTCAAAGAGCTAGCACAAACCGTGTTTGATTTAGAGTTCCAAATACATGTATCCCTATAGGAGAAAACAGAGTGAAACCTCAAAATGAAACCGGTTACTGCCAACGAACGGTTTAACCTAGAAGAACGAAATTTGGCGAGCCAAGTGGGATTGGTGTACTGATCATTATCTGAAAGTTTCATCAAGATTGGGTGAAAAAGTGTGTGCTGAGATTTCAGGGAACTCGTAGTTTTTTGCATGCTTGGCAGGCCCTTTCCATGAAAGTGATTCTCGCCAGTCTCTGCTTAGGGCTACATCAACAGCAAACAAACCATAGAGATAGAACTTGAAACTGCTTTATTGTGTCAAGTTTCAAAGAGCTAGCACAAACCGTGTTTGATTTAGAGTTCCAAATACATGTATCCCTATAGGAGAAAACAGAGTGAAACCTCAAAATGAAACCGGTTACTGCCAACGAACGGTTTAACCTAGAAGAACGAAATTTGGCGAGCCAAGTGGGATTGGTGTACTGATCATTACCTGAAAGTTTCATCAAGATTGGGTGAAAAAGTGTGTGCTGAGATTTCAGGCAACTCGTAGTTTTTTGGAAGCTTGGCAGGCCCTTTCCATGAAAGTGATACTCGCCAGTCTCTGCTTAGGGCTACATCAACAGCAAACAAACCATAGAGATAGAACTTGAAACTGCTTTATTGTGTCAAGTTTCAAAGAGCTAGCACAAACCGTGTTTGATTTAGAGTTCCAAATACATGTCTCCCTATAGGAGAAAACAGAGTGAAATCTCAAAATGAAACCGGTTACTGCCAACGAACGGTTTAACCTAGAAGAACGAAATTTGGCGAGCCAAGTGGGATTGGTGTACTGATCATTACCTGAAAGTTTCATCAAGATTGGGTGAAAAAGTGTGTGCTGAGATTTCAGGCAACTCGTAGTTTTGTGAAGCTTGGCAGGCCCTTTCCATGAAAGTGATTCTTGCCAGTCTCTGCTTAGGGCTACATCAACAGCAAACAATCCATAGAGAGAGAACGTGAAACTGCTTTATTGTGTCAAGTTTCAAAGAGCT
>NW_027525393.1:0-20134 GCF_052094955.1 Ictidomys tridecemlineatus | reverse complement strand
TCTGCTTTATGTAACAGTACTTGTGAACCCAGTCTCCAAACTCTGGTCTCTGAAACAGTCCTTTGGCACCCCCAGTGTCCACCCTCTGCTCTCTGTAATGATCCTTTTGCACCCAAGTCTCCAAACTGTATTCCCTTCAGCAGTCCTTCTAAACATCATTCTGAACACTCTGCTCTCTGCAACGATCTTTCTGGACACCATTCTCCAACCTCGGCTCTCTTTAACAGTCCTTCGGTACCTCAGTCAACAACCTCTGCTCTCTGTAAGATCCTTCTGCCACCCAGTCTCCAAACTCTGCTCTATGTTACAGGCCTTCTGCACACCAGTCTCCAAGCTCTGCTCTCTGTAACAGGCCTCCTGCAACTCAGTCTCCAACCTCTTCTCTCTTTAAGGATCCTTCTGCACCACAGTCTCCAACCTCTGCTCTCTGCAACAGTCCTATTGCACCGCAATCTCCAACCTCTGCTCTCTGTAATGTCCTTCTGCACACCTGTATCCAAACTCTGCTCTCTTTAACAGTCCTTCTATTCCGCAGTCTCCAACCTCTATTCTCTGTAAGGGTCCTTCTGCACCGCAGTCTCCAAAATCTGCTTTCTGTATCTGTCGTTCTGCACCCCAGGCTTCCACCTCTGCTCTCTGTAACAGTCCTTCTGCACCCCAGTCTCCAAACACTGCACTCTGCACAGTCCATCTGCACCCCAGTCTCCAACCTCTGCTCTCTGTACCAGTCCTGCTGCAACTCAGTCTTCAAACTTTACTCTCTGTAAAATCCTTCTGCACCCCAGTCTCCAACTTCTGCTCTCTGCAACAGTCCTTCTGCACCCCAGTCTCCAAACACTGCACTCTGCACATTCCTTCTGCACCCCAGTCACCAACCACTGCTCTCTGCAACAGTCCTTCTGCACCTCAGTCTCCAAACTTTGATCTCTGTAAAATCCTTCTACACCCCAGTCTCTATCGTCTGCTCTCTTCAAAAATCTTTCGGCACCACAATCTTGAACGTCTACTCTCTGCAATGGTCCCTCTGAACCCTAGTCTCCAACCTTGTTTTCTACATTAGTTCTTCTGTACCGCAGTCTTAAACCTCTGTTCTCTGTAAGGTTCCTTCTGCACCCCATTGTCCAACCTCTGCTTCCTGTATCAGTCCTTCTGCACCACAGTCTCCAAACTCTTCGCTCTGTAACCGTCCTTCTGCACCTCACTCTGCAACCTCTGCTCTCTGCAACAGTCCATCTGCACCCCAGTCTCCAAAATCTGCTCTCTACAACAGTCTTTTTCCACCCCAGTCTCCAACCTCTGCTCTCTGTAACCGTCATTCTGTACTTCAGTCTCAATCCTCTGCTCTCTGTAACGGTTTTTCTGCAGCCCAGTCTCCAAACTCTGCTTTCTGCAACAGTTTTTCTGCACATCAGTCTCCAAAACGTTCTCTCTGTAAATGTACTACTGCACCCCCGTCTTCAACCTCTGCTCTCGGTAAAAGTCCTTCTACATTACAGTCTCCAAAATCTGCTCTCTTTAACGATCCTTCTACACCCCAGTCTCCAAACTCTGCTCTCTGCAACGATCCTTCTTCACCCCAGTCTCCAACGTCTGCTCTCTGTAAAAGTCCTTCTGCACCCCAGTCTCCAACGTCTGGTCTCTCTAACCGTCCTTCTGCACCTCAGTCTCCAACATCTGCTCTATGCAACAGTCTTTCTGCACCCAAGTCTTCAACATCTGCCCTCTGCAATAGTCCTTCTACACCCCAGTCTACAACTTCTGCTCTCTGCAACAGTCCTTCTACACCCCAGTCTCCATACTCTGCTCACACCAATGATCCTCCTGCAACCCAGTTCCAACCGCTGTTCTCTACAAAAGTTCTTCTGCACCCTAGTCTCCAACCTCTTCCCTCTGTAACAGTCTTTCTGTACCGCAGTCTCCAACCTCTGTTCTCCGTAAGGGTCTTTATGGACCCCAGTATCCAAACTCTGCTTTCTGTATCAGTCGTTTTCCACCAAAGTCTTGAAACTCTGCCCACTGTAACAGTCCTTCTGCAATTCAGTCTGCAACCTCTGCTCTCTGCAACAGTCCTTCTGCACCTCAGTCTCCAACCTGTGCTCTCTGTAAGGGTCCTTCTGCACCCGAGTATCTAACCTCTGCTTCCTGTATCAGTTCTTCTGCACCCCAGTCGTCAAACTCTGCTCTCTGTAACAATCCTTCTGCACTTCATTCTCCAACCTCTGCTCTCTGCAATGGTCCATCTGAACCTCAATCTAAAAACTCTTCTGTCTGTAACAGTGCTTCTGCACCTCAGTCTCCAACCTCTGCTATCTGTAACATCCTTCTGCAACCCAGTATTCAAACTCTCCTCTCTGGAACAGTCCTTCTACACCACAGTGTCCAAACTCTGCTTTCTGTATCAGGCCTTCTGCACCCGAGTCTCCAACCTCTGATTTCTGTATCAGTCCTTCTGCACCCCAGTCTCCAAACTGTGGTCTCTGCAACGATCCTTCTGCACCACAGTCTTCAACCTCTGTTCCCTTCAACACTTCTTCTGAACCCCAGTCTCCAAACTCTGCTCTCTGTAACAGTCTTTCTGTTCTGCAGTCTCCAAACTCTGTTTCTTTAAGGGTCCTTCTGCACCCCAGTTTCCAAACTCTGCTTTCTGTATCAGCCCTTCTGAACCACAGTCTCCAAACAGTACTTCTATGCCTCAGTCTCCAAATGCTGCTCTCTGTAACGGTCCTTCCGCACCCCAGTCTCTAAACTCTGCTTTGTGTATCAGTCGTTCTGCAACCCAGAATCTAACCTCTCCTCTCTGCAACAGTCCTTCTGCACCTCAGTCTCAAACCTCTGCTCTCTGTAACAGTCCTTCTGCACCCCAGTCTCAAATCTATGTTCTCTGCAACATTTCTTCTGCAACCCAGTATCCAACCTCTGTTCTCTGTAAGATCCTTCTGCACGCCAGTATCCAACCTCTGACCTCTGAAACGATACTTCTGCACCCAAGTCTTCAAACTCTGCTCTTCGTAACAGTCCTTCTGCACTTCAGTCTCCAAACTCTGCTCTCTGCATCAGTCATTTGGCACCCCAATCTCCAATCTCTACTCTCTGCAACAGTCCTTCTCCACCCCAGTCTCCAACCTCTGCTGTCTGCAACAGTCCTTATGCACCCCAATCTCAAACCTCTACTCTCTGCAACTGTCCATCTGCGCACCAGTCTAAATCCTCTGCTCTGTGCAATAGTCCCTCTGCACACCAGTCTCAAACCTCTTCTGTCTACAACAGTCCTTCTGCACCCAGCCTCCAAACTCTGCTTTCTGTATCAGTCCTTCTGCATTCAAGTCTCTAACCTCTGCTCTCTGTAAAAATCCTTCTACACCTAAGTCTCCAACCTCTGCACTCATCAACAGTCCTTCTGCCCCTCAGTCTCCAACCTCTGCTCTCTGCAAAGGTCTTTCTGCACCACAGTCTTCAATATCTACTCTCTCAAACAGTGCTTCTGCACCTCAGTCTCCAACCTCTGCTCTCTTTAATATCCTTCTGTAAACCAGTCTCCAATCTCTGCTTTCTGTAACAGTACTTCTGAACCCAGACTCCAAACTCTGCTCTCTGTAACAGTCCTTCTGAACCCAATCTCCAACCCCTGCTCCCTGAAACAGTACTTTGGCACCCCCAGTCTCCACCCTCTGCTCTCTGTAACGATCCTTTTGCACCCAAGTCTCCAAACTCTGTTCTCTTCAACAGTCCTTCTAAATATCATTCTGAAAACTCTGCTCTCGGCAACGATCCTTCTGGACCGCAGTCTCCAACCTCTGCTCTGTGTAACAGTCCTTCGGCACCTCAGTAACAACCTCTGCTATTTGTAAGATCCTAATGCCACCCAGTCTCCAAACTCTGCTCTATGTTACAGGCCTTCTGCACCCCAGTCTCCAAGCTTTGCTCTCTGTAACAGGCCTACTTCAACTCAGTCTCTAACCTCTTCTCTCTGCAAAAGTCCTATTGCACAGCAGTCTCCAACCTCTGCTCTCTGTTATATCTTTCTGCACACCTGTCTCCAACCTCTGCTCTCTTTAACAGTCCTTCTATTCCGCAGTCTCCAACCTCTATTCTCTGTAACGGTCCTTCTGCACCCCAGTCTCCAATCTCTGCTTTCTGTATCCATCGTTCTGCACCCCAGGCTTCTACCTCTTCTCCCTGTAACAGTCCTTCTGCACCTCAGTGTCCAAACTCTGCTCTCTGTATGACCCTTCTGAAACCCAATTTCCAACCTTTGCTTTCTGCAATGGTCTTTCTTTACCTCAGACTCCAACCTCTGTTCTCTGCAGCAGTCCTTCTACACCCCTTTCTCCATACTCTGCTCGCACCAACAATCCTTCTGCACCCAAGTCTCCAACATCTGCTCTCTGCAACAGTCCTTATCCACCCCAGTCTCAAAACTCTGCTCTCTGCAACAATTCTTCTGCACCCCAGTCTCCAAACTCTGCTTTCTGTATCAGTCCTTCTGCACCCCAGTCTGAAACCTCTGCTCTCTTAAAAGTCTTTCTTCACCTCAGTCTTCAAACTGGGCTTTCTGCAACCGTCCTTCTGCACCCCAGTCTCCAACCTCTGCTCTCTGCAACAATCCTTCTGCACCGTAGTCTCAAACCTCTGCTCCCTGCAACAGTCCTTCTGAACCTCAGTCTCCAAAATCTGCTCTCTACCACAGATCTTTTGTAAATCAGTCTGAAAAATCTGCTCTCTGCAATAATCCTTCTGCACCCCAGTCTCCAACCTCTGCTCTCTTTAACAGTCCTTCTGTACCTCAGCCTCCAAACTCTGCTCTATGCAACAGTCCCTCTGAACCCAAGTTTCCAACATATGCTCTCTGAAACAGTCCTTCTACACCCCAGTCTCCAAACTCTGCTCGCCTCAACGATCCTTCAGCACCCCAGTCTCCAACCTCTGGTCTCTACATCAGTTCTTTTAAACCCCAGTCTCCAACCTCTGCTCTCTGTAACTGTCCTTCTCTACCGCAATCTCCAACTGCTGTTCTCAGTAAGGGTCCTGATAAACCCCAGTATCCAACCTCTGCTTCTTGTATCTGTCGTTTTGCACCACAGTCTCAAAACTCTTCCCTCTAACAGTCCTTCTGCAAGTCAGTCTGCAACCTCTGCTCTCTGCAACAGTCCTACTGCACCCCAGTCTTTATCCTATGCTCTCTGCAACAGTCCTTTTGCACCCCAGGCTCCAACCTCTGCTCTCTATAACAGTCTTTCTGTACTGCATTCTCCAACATCTGCTCGCTGTAAGGGTACTTCTACACCCGAGTCTCCAAACTCTGCTTTCTGTATCAGTCTTTCTGCACCCCAGTCTCCAACCTATGCTCTGTGTAACTGTCTCTCTACACCTTAGTCTCCAACATTTGCTCTCTGCTACAGTCCTTCTAGACCCCAGTCTCCAACCTCTGGTTACTCTAACAAGCCTTCTGCACCTCCGTCTACATCCTCTGCTCTCTGCAATTGTCCTTCTGAACCTGAGTCTCCAACCTCTACTCTCTGTTACAGTGCTTCTACACATCAGTCTCCAACCTTTGCTCTATGTAAGATCCTTCTGCAAACCATTCTACACACTCTGCTCTCTGTAAAATACCTTCTGCACCCCAGTTTCCAAACTCTGCTCTCTGTATCATTCCTTCTGCACCCCAGTCTCCAAACTCTGCTCTCTGCAATGATCCCTCTCCACCCCAGTCTCCAACCTCTGCTAGCTGTAACAGTCCTTGTGCACCCCAATCTCCAAAATCTGCTCTCTGCAACAGTTCTTTTGTACCTCATTTTGAAAACTCTGCTCTCTGCAATAATCCTTCTGCACCCAAGTCTCCAACCTCTGCTCTCTATAACAGTTCTTCTGTACCTCATTCTCCAACTTCTGATCTATATCAGTTCTGCACCCCTGTCTACCAAATCTGCTCTCTTTAACAGTCCTTCTTCACGTCAGTCTTCAAACTCTGTTCTGTGTAACAGTCCTTCTGCACCCCAGTGTCCAACCTCTGCTCTCTGCAATGATCCTTCTGCATCCCAGTCTCCAGCATTTGCTCTCTGCAACAGTCCTTCTGCACCCAAGTTTCCAACATCTGATCTCTGCAACAGTCCTTCTGCACCTCAGTCCGGAAACTCTGCTGTCTCCAACGATCTTACTTCACCTCAGTCTCCAAACTCTGCTCTCCGTAACATTCCTACTGCACCTCAGTCTCCAAATTCTGCTCTACGTAAGATCCTTCTGCAACCTAGTCTCCAAACTCTGCTCTCTCTAACAGCCCTTCTGCAACCCAGACTCCAACCTCTGCTCTCTGTAACAGGCCTTCTGCACCCCATTCTCGAAACTCTGCTCTCTGTATTATTACTTCTGGACCCCAGTCGCAAACCTCTGCTCTTTGTAACAGTCCTTCTGCATCTCAATCTCCCACATCTGCTCTCTTCAACAGTCCTTCACCACCCCAGATTCCAACTTCTGGTTTCTACAACAGTCTTTCTAACCCAATTCTCCAACCTCTGGTATCTAAAACAGTCCTTCTTCACCCCAGTCTCCAAAATCTGCTCTCTGTAACAATATTTCTGTGCCTCAGTCTCCAACATCTACTCTCTGTAACAGTCCCTCTGCACCTCAGTCTCCAACAACTGCTCTCTTTAAGTACCTTCTGCAACCCAGACTCCAAACTCGGCCCTCTGTAACAGTCCTTCTGCACGCCTACTCCCAATTTTCCTCTCCGTAACAGGCCTTCTGCACCCCAGTCTCTAAAGTCTTTTCACTATAACAATCCTTCTGCACACCAGTCTCCGACATCTGCTCTCTGTAACAGTCCTGCTGCACCTCGGTCTGCAATCTCTGCTCTCTTTAAGATCCTTCTGCAACCTTGTCTAAAAACTCTGCTCTCTGTAACAGTCCTTCTGCACCTCAATCTCCAAACTCTGTTCTTTGCAAAACTCCTTCTGCACCCCAGTCGCCACTCTCTACTCTCTGTAACAGTCATTCTGTACCGCAGTCTTGAAACTCTTCTCTCTGTAACGGTCCTTCTGCACCCCAGTCTCCAACCTCTGCTTTCTGTATCAGACCTTCTGCACCCCAGTCTACAACCTCTGCTCTCTGTAACAGTCCTTCTGCACCTCATATCCAAACTCTGCTATCTGCAACAGTCCTTATGCGCCCCAGTCTCCAACCTCTGCTGTCTGCAAAATTTCTTCTGCAACCCAGTCTGCAACGTGTGCTTTGTGTAACAGTCCTTCTGCCGCCAAGTCTCCACCTCTGCTATCTGCAATGATCTTTCTGTATGTCAGTCTTAAAACTCTGCTCTCTGCATCAGTCCTTCTGCACGCCAGTCTCCAACATCTGCTCTCTAAACAGTCCTTCTGCACTTCAGTCTCCAAAATCTGCTTTCTGCAATAGTCCTTCTGAAACCCAGTGTCCAAACTCTTCTCTCTGCATCGATCCTTCTGCACCCCAGTCTGCAACCTCTGCTTTCTGAAAGATCTTTCTGACCCCAGTTTCCAAACTCTGCACTCTGTAATATTCCTTCTCCATGCCAGTCTTCAACCTCTACTTTCTGCAACGGTCCTGCTGCACCCCAGTCTCCAACCTCTGTACTCTGCAACACTCCTTCTGCTTCCCGGTCTCCGAACTTTGCTCTCTGTAACAGTCCTTCTGTACCGCAGTCTCCAAACTCTGCTCTCTGTAAAGGTCCTTTTGCACGCCAGTCTCCAACCTCTGCTTTTTTTGTCCGTCAATCTGAACCTCAGTCTCCAACCTCTGCTCTCTTCAAAAGTCCTTCTGCAACCCATTCTTCAACTTCTGCTCTCTGCAACAGTCCTTCTGAAAAACAGTATCTAACATCTGCTCTCTGAAAAAGTTCTTTTGTACCCTAGTCTCCAACCTCTGCTCTCTGCAACAGTCCTTCTGTACCGCAGTCTCCAACTTCTGCTCTCTGCAACGAACCTTGTGCACCCCAGTCTCCAACATCTGCTCTCTGCAAAAGTCCTTCTGCACCTCAGTCTAAAAATTTTGCTTTCTGCAACAATCTTTCTGCACCCCAGACTTCAAAATCTGCTCTTTGTAACAGTCCTAATGCACCTCAGTTTCCAAACTCTGCTCTATGTAAGATCCTTGTGCAACACAGTCTCCAAAATTCGCTCCCTGTAACAGTCCTTCTGCACCTCAGTCTCTAACCTCTGGTCTTTGTAAGAGTCGATCTACACCTCTGTCTGAAAACTCTTCTCTCTACACGATCCATCTGAACCCCAGTCTTCAACCACTGCTCTCTGTAACAGTCCTCCTGCACCTCAGTCTCCAAACTCTGCTCTCTGTAAGATCCTTCTGCCACCCAGTATCCAAACTTTGCTTTCTATAACAGTCCTTCTGCAACCCAGTCGTCAACCTCTGCTCTATTTAACAGGCCTTCTGCACCCCAGTCTCCAAACTCTGCTCTCTGTAACAGGCCTTCTGCACCCCAGTCTCCAAACTCTTCTCTCTGCAACAATCATTCTACACCTCAGTCTCTAACATCTGCTCTCTGTAAGATCCTTTTGCAACCCAGTCTCCCAACTCAGCCCTCTCTTACAGTCCTTCTGCACCCCTTCTTCCAACTCTACTCTCCGTAACAGGCCTGCAGCCCAGTCTCCAAAGTCTGTTATCTATTACAAGGCTTCTGCACCTCAGTCTCCAACCTCTGCTCTCTGTAACAATCCTTCTGCACCCCAGTCTCCAACCTCTGATCTCTGTAAAATTCCTTCTGCACCTTATTCTAAAACCTCTGCTCTCTGTTACAGTCTTTCTATACCACAGTCTCCAACCTCTGCTCTCTGTAACGGTCCCTCTGTACCCGAATTTCCAACCTCTGCTTTCTGTAACAGTCCTTCTGCACCTCAGTCAGCAAACTCTTCTCTCTGTTACAGTTTTTCTGCACCTCAGTCTGAAACCTCTGCTCTCTGCACGTTCCTTCTGCACCCCAATCTCTAACCACTGCTCTCTGTAACATTCGTCCTTCACCACAGTCACCAACCACTACTCTCTGTAAGACCCTTATTCAACCCAGCCTCAAAACTCTGGTCTCTATAACAGTCTTTCTGCAACCCAGTCTCCAAACTCTGCTCTCTGTAGCAGGCCTTATGCACCCCAGTCTCCAAACTCTGATCTCTGAAACAGTACTTCTGCACGCCAGTCTGCAACCTATGCTCTCTGTAACGGTCCTTCTGCACCCCAGTCTCACACCTCTGCTTGCTGTATCATAATTCTTCACCCCAGTTTCCAACGTCTGCTCTGTGTTACAATCCTTCTGCATCTCATTCTCCAACCCCTGCTCTCTGAAACATTCCTTCTGCAACCCAGTCTCCAACCTTTTATTTCTGCAACATTTCTTCTGCACCCCAGTCTCCAACCTGTGCTCTCTATAACAGTCCTTCTGCACTGCAATCTCCCACCTCTTGTCTCTGTAAGGATCCTTCTGCAGGCCAGTCTCCACCTCTACTCTCTTCAACGATTCTTCTGCAACTCAGTCTCCAACTTCTGCTCTCGTCAAGGATTCTTCTGCACCTCAGACTTTACCTCTGCTCTCTGTAACTGTTTTTCTGCAACTCAGTCTCCAACTTCTGCTCTATGCAACCGTCTTTCTGCACCACTGACTCCAACCTCTGCTCTCTGCAACCATCTTTATGCACTCCAGTCTCCAACATCTGCTCCCTGCAATAATCCTTCTGCACCACAGTCTCCAAACTGTGCTCTCCGCAACAGTCTTTCTGCACCCCAGTCTCCTACCTCTGCTCTCTGCAACATCTCTTCTGCACCCCAGTCTTTAAACTGTGCTCTCTGTAACTATCCTACTGCACCCCTGGTCTCCAAACTCTGCTCTCTGAAGCAATCCTTCTTCACCTCAGTCTCCAACCTCTGCTCTCTGCAACGATCCATCTGCACTCCAGTCTCCAACGTCTATTTTCTGCAACAGTCCCTCTGACCCCAGTCTCCAACATCTGCTCCCTGAAACTATCCTTCCTCTACACAGTCTTCAAACTCTGCTCTCTGTAAAAGACCTTTTGTATCACAGTCTCCAACCTCTTTTCTTTGTAACGGTCCATCTGCTCCCAAATTGCAAACCTCTGCTTTCTGTAACAGTCCTTCAGCATCCCAGTCTCTAAACTCTTCTCTCTGCAATGATCCTTCTGAATCTCAGTCTCCAACCTCTTCTCTCTGTAAAAGTCCTTCTGCACCTCAGTCTCCATCCTTTGATCTCTGTAATGGTCCTTCTGCACCACAGTCTCCAATCTCTGCTCTCTGTAACAATCCTTCTGCACATCTGTCTCCAACGTCTGCTCTCTGTAACAGTCCTTCTGTACCGCAGTCTCCAACCTCTACTCAATACAACGATACTTCCCTACCCCAATTACCAACTTCTGCTTTCTGAAACAGTCCTTCTGCACCTGAGACTCCAACCTCTGCACTCTGTAACAGTTCTTCTAAGCCTCAGTCTGAAAACTCTTCTCTCTGCAACAATCCTTCTAAACCCCAGTCTCCAAACTGTGCTATCTGTAACAATCCTTCTGCACCCCAGTCTCAAATATCTTCTCTCTGTAACAGGTCTTCTGCAACTCAGTCTCCAAATTCTGCTCTGTGTAACAGGCCTTCTGCACCCCGGTCTCCAACCCCTTCTCTCTGCAACGATTCTTCTGCACCTCAGTCTCCAACCTCTGCTCTCTGCAACAGGCCTTCTGCACCCCAGTCTCCAACCTCTGCTCTCTGTAAGATTATTCTGCACCCCGTTTTACAAACTTAGCTCTCTATAAAAGTCAATCTGCACCTTAGTCTCCAACCTCATCCCTCTTCAACGGCCCTTCTGCACCCCAGTATCCAACCTCTGTTCTCTGCATCAGTCCTTCTGCACACCAGGCTACAAACTTTGCTCTCTGTAACAGTCTATTTGCACCCCAGTCTCCAAACTCTACTTTTTGTATCAGTTATTCTGTACCCCAGTCTAAAACCTCTGCTCTCTTTAACAGTCCTTCTGAACCTCACTCTGCAAACTCTGCTCTCTGCAACAGTCCGTCTGCACCCCAGTCTCCAACGTCTGTTTTCTGCAACAGTCCTTCTGACCCCAGTCTCAAGCCTCTCTCTCTGTAACATCCTTCTGCACCCCAGTTTCCTAACGCTGCTTTAGGTGACATTCCTTCTGCACCTCAGTCTCCACCCTCTTCTCTTTGTAACAGTACTTCTGTACCACAGTCCCCAATCTCTGCTCACTGCAACATTTCTTCTGCACCCCAGTCTACAAACTGTGCTCTCTGTAAGTGTCTTTCTGACCCCAGTCTCCAACCTCTTCTCTCTGTAATGATCCTTCTGCACCTCAGTCTCCAACCTCTGCTCTCTGCAACAATCCTTCTGCACCTCAGTTTCCAACCTCTGCTCTCTGCAATGATCCATATGCACCCCAGTTTCCTAACTCTGCTCTCTGTAACAGTCCTTCTACACTTCAGTCTCCAAACTCTCCTCTCTGTACCAATTATTCTGCACCTTAGTCTCCAACCTCTGTTCACTTTAACAGTCCTTCTGCACCTCAGTCTCTATAACAGGCTTTCTGCACCCCAGTCTCCAAACTTTGCTCTCTGTAACAGTTCTTCTGCACCCCAATCTCGAACCTCTGCTCTCTGTAACAATCCTTCTGCACCTCAGTCTCCAACGTCTGCTCTCTGTAACAGTCTTTCTGCACCCTATTCTCCAACAACTGCTCTCTACAAGGTCCTTCCGCACCAAAGTCTCCAAACTCTGCTCTCTCTAACATTCCTTCTGTACCGCAGTCTCCAACCTCTTCTCTCTATAACTGTCCTTCTTCACCACTATTGCCAACCTCTGCTTTCTGTAACAGTCGTTCTGCACCTCAGATTCCAACCTCTTCTCTCTATAACGATCCTTCTGCACCTCAGTCTCCAAATTCTGCTCTCTGCAACGATCCTTCTGCACCTCAGTTTTCAACCTTTGCTCTCTGCAAGGATCCTTCTGCACCAGAGTTTCCAACCTCTGCACTCCTTAACAGTCCTTCAACACCTAGTCTCCAAACTCTTCTCTCTGTACCAATCTTTCTGCACCTCAGTCTCCAAACTCTGCTCTCTGTAACAGTCCTTCTGCACCTCAGTCTCCAACCTCTGCTCTCTGTAACAGGTTTACTGCACCCCAGTCTCCATCCTCTGCTCTCTGTCACAGTTCTTCTGCACCCCAATCTCGAATCTCTGCTCTCTGTAACAATCTTTCTGCACCTCATTCTCCAACCTCTTTTCTCTGCAATGATTCTTCTGAATCTCAGGCTCCATCCTCTGCTCTCTGAAACAGACCTTCTGCACCCCAGTCTCCAGACTCTGCTCTCTGTAAAATCCTTTTGCATCCCTTTCTCCAACCCTTCCTCTCTGTTACAGTCCTTCTGCACCCCAGTATCCAACCTCTGCTCTCTCAAAATGTCCTTCTGCACCTCAGTCTCCAAATTTTGCTCTTTGTAATGGTCCTTCTGTACCGCAGACTCGAACCTCTGCTCTCTTTATCAATTCTTCTGCACCTCAGTCTCCACGTCTGCTCTCTGTAACAGTCATTCTGCACCCTAGTCTCCAACATCTGCTCTCTACAGCGGTCTTTCTGCACCAAAGTCTCCAATCTCTTCTCTCTCTAACAGTCCTTCTGTACTGCAGTCTCCAACCTCTTCTCTCTATAACGGTCCTTTTGCACCCCAATTTCGAACCTCTGCTTCCTGTAAAAGTCCTTCTTCACCTCAGATTCCAAACTCTGCTGACTGTAACAGTCTTTCTAAGCCTCAGTCTGAAAGCTCTGATGTCTGTAACAATCCTTCTGCACCCCAGTCTCCAAACTGTGCTATCTGTAAAAATCCTTTTGCACCCAAGTCTCCAACCTCTGCTCTCTGCAACAGGTCTTCTGCACCCCAGTCTCCAAACTCTGCTCTCTGTAAAAGGCCTTCTGCACCCTAGTCTCCAACCTCTTCTCTCTGCAACGATCCTTCTGCACCTCAGTCTCCAACCTCTGTTTTCTGCAACAGTCCTTCAAAACGCAGTCTCCAACCTCTGCTCTCTGCAATAATCCTTCTGCATTCAGGTCTCCAACAACTGCTCTCTGCAACAGTCCTTCTGCACCCCAGTCTCCAACCTCTCCTCTCTGCTACAGTACTTCTGCACCCCAGTCTCCAACCTCTGCTCTCTGCAACATTTCTTCTGCACCCAAGTCTCCAACATGTGCTCTCGGTTACTGTCCTGCTACACCCCAGTCTCCAAACTCTGCTCTCTATAGCGATCCTTCTTCACCTCATTTTCCAACCTCTGCTCTCTGCAATGATCCTTCTGCACCCCAGTCTCCATTCTCTGCTCTCTGTAAGAATCCTTTTGCACCCCAGTCTCCAATCTCTCCTCTCTGTAAAAGTCCTTCTGCACCGAAGTCTCCAAGTTCTGCAATCTGTAACAGTCCTTCTGCACCCCAGTCTCAATCATCTGCACTCAGAAATGATCTTTCTGCACTTTAGTCTCCAAACTCTGCTCTCTTTAATAGTCCTTCTGCACCCAGTATCTAACATCAGCTCTCTGCAATGATCCTTCTTCTTCCCAGGCTCCAACCTCTGCTCTCTGCAATCGTCCTTCTACATCTCAGTTTCCAAAATCAATTCTCTGTATCAGTCCTTCTGCACCTAAGTCTCCAAACTCTGCTCTCTAAAAAAGTCTTTTTGCACCCCTGTCTTTACCCTCTGCTCTCAGCTACAGTTCTTATGCACCCCAATCTCCAAACTCTGCTCTCTGTAACACTCGTTCTGCACCCCAGTCTCCAAACTCTTCTCTCTGCAACGATCCTTCTTCACCTCTGACTCCAACGTCTGCTCTCTGTAACAGACCTTCTGTACCGCAGTCTCCAAACTCTTCTCTCTATAACGGTACATCTACACCCCAATTGCCAACCTCTGCTTTCTGAAACAGTCCTTCTGCACCTGAGACTCCAACCTCTGCTCTCTGTAACAGTCCTTCTAAGCCTCAGACTGAAACCTCTGGTTTCAGCAACAATCCTTCTGAACCCCAGTCTCCAAACTGTGCTATCTGTAACAATCCTTCTGCACCCCAGTCTCAAACATCTGCTCTCTGCAACAGGCCTTCTGCACCCCAGTCTTCAACCTCTGCTCTCTGTAAGATCCTTCTGCACCCCGTTCTCCAAACTTTGCTCTCTGTAACAGTTATTCGGCACCTCAGTCTCAAATCTCATATCTCTGAAACCGCCCTTCTGCACCCCAGTCTCCAATCTCTACATTCCGTATCAGTTATTCTGCACCCCAGTCTACAACCTCTGCTCTCTGTACCTTTCCTTCTGCACCTCAGTCTCCAAACTCTGCTGTCCACAACAGTCCTTCTGCACCCCAGTCTCCAACCTCTGTTCTGTGCAAATGTCCTTCTACGCACCATTCTCCAACATCTGCTCTCTGCAACAGTCCTTCTACACCCCAGCCTCCAACTTCTGCTATCTGCTACAGTCCTTCTGCACCCCAGTCTCCAACCACTGAACTCTTCAACATTTCTTCTGCATCCCAGTCTCCAACCTGTGATCTCTGTAACTATCCTACTGCATCCCAGGCTCCAAATTCTACTCTCCATAGCGATCCTTCTGCACCTCAGTCTCCAAACTCTGCTCTCTGCAATGATCCTTCTGCACCGCAGTCTCCAACTTCTGTTCTCTGCAACAGTCCTTCTGACCCCAGTCTCCAGCCACTGCTGTCTGTGAGATCCTTCTGCAATCCAGTTTCCTAACTCTGCTCTAGGTGAAATTCCTTCTGCACCCCAGTCTCCACACTCTGCTTTTTGTAACAGTACTTCTGTACCGCAGTCTCCAATCTCTGATCACTGCAATATTGCTTCTGCACCCCAGTCTCTAAACTGTGCTCTCTGTAACTGTCTTTCTGACCCCAGTCTCAAACCACTGCTCTCTGTAACGTTCCTTCTGCACCTCAGTCTCTAATCTATGCTCTCTGCAATGATACTTCTGCACCTCAGTTTTCAACCTCTGCTCTCTGAAAAGATCCTTCTGAACCACAGTTTCCAACCTATGCACTCTGTAACAGTCCTTCTACACCTCAGTCTCCAACCTCTGCTCTATGTAACAGGCTTACTGCACCCCAGTCTCCAACCTCTGCTCTCTGTAACAGTTCTTCTAAAACCCAATCTCGAATCTCTGCTCTCTGTAACAGTCTTTCTGCACCCCAGTCTCCAACCTCTTTTCTCTGCAACGATCCTTCTGAAACTCAGTCTCCAACCTTTGCTCTCTGCAACATTACTTCTGCACCCAAGTCTCCAACCTATGCTCTCTGAAACTGTCCTGCTGCACCCCAGACTTTAACCTCTGCTCTCTGCAACGATCTTTCTGCACCCCAGTCTCCATGCTTTGCTCTCTGTAAGAATCCTTTTGCACCCCAGTCTCGAAACTCTCCTCTCTGTAAAAGTCCTTCTGCACCTCAGTCTCCAAGTTCTGCAATCTGTACCAGTCCTTCTGCACCCCAGTCTCAAAACGCTGCACTCAGAAATAATCTTTCTGCACCTCAATCTCCAACCTCTGCTCTCTTTAATAGTCCTTCTGCAACCCAGTATCCAACATCTATTCTCTGCAACAATCCTTCTTCTCTCCAGGATCCAAACTCTGCTCTCTGCAAGGGTCCTTATACATCCTAGTTTCTAAAATCTGCTCTCTGTAACAGTCCTTCTGCACCTCACTCTGCAAACTCTGCTCTCTGAAACAGTCCTTCTGCACCCCTCTCTCAAACCTCTTCTCTCAGTAACAGTTCTTCTGCACCCCAATCTCCAAACTCTGCTCTGTGTAACACTCTTTCTGCACCCCAGTGTCCCCCCTCTACTCTCTGTAAAAGTCCTTCTGCACCTCACTCTCCAACCTCTGCTCTCTGTAAGATCTTTCTGCAACCCATTCTCCAAATGCTGCTCTCTTTTGCAGTCTTCTGAAACCCAGTTCCCAAAACACAGCTCTCTGTAATAGGCCTTCTGCACCCCAGTCTCCAACCTCTGCACTCTGTAACAGGTCTTCTGCACCCCAGTCTCCAAGTTCTGCTCTCTGTAACAGGCTTTCTGAATTCCAGTCTCCAACCTCTTCTCACTGCTACGATCCTTCTGCACCTCAGCCTCCAAACTCTTCTCACTGCAAGAGTCCTTCTAAACCGCAGTCTCCAACCTCTGCTCTCTGCACCAATCCTTCTGCACCCCAGTATCCAAACTCTGCTCTCTGTTTCAATCGTTCTGCACCCCAAGATCCAACATCTGCTCTCTGAAACAGTCCTTCTGCACCTCAATCTGAAAACTCGGCTCTCTGCAAAAATCTTTCTGCAACCAAGATTCCAAACTTTGCTATATGTAACAGTCCTTCTGAACGTCAGTCTACAAAATGCTCTCTGTAAGATCCTTCTGCACCCCAGTCTGGAAATTGTGCTATCTTTAACAGTCCTTCTGCACCCCAGTATCCAAAATCTGATCTCTGTAACAGGCGTTCTGCACCCAGTCTCCAATCTCTGCTCTCTGTAACAGGCCTTCTGCACCCCAGTCTCCAATTTCTTCTCTCTGCAACGATCATTCTTCACCTCAGTCTCCATTCTCTGCTCTCTGCAACAGTCCTTCTGCACCCCATTCTCCAATCTCTGCTCTCTGTAACAATCCTTCTGCAACTCAGTCTCCAAGTTCTGCTCTCTGCAACAGTTCTTATGAACCCCAGTCTCCACACTCTGTTCTCTTCAACAGTCCTTCTGTACCCCAGTCTCCATCTGCTCTCTGCAACAATCCTTCTGCACCCCAGTCTCCAACCTCTGCTCTATGCTACAGTACTTCTGCTCCCCAGTCTCCAACATCTGCTCTGTGTATCAGTCCTTTTGCACAGTCTCCAATCTCTGCTCTCTGCAGCAGTCATTTAAAAACCCAGTAACCAAAATCTGCTCTGTGTAACGATCCTTCTGCACCTTAGTTTCCAAACTCTTCCCTCTGAAACGATTATTCTGCACCTCAGTCTCCAACCTCTGATCTCTGTTTCAGCCCTTCTGCACCACAGTCTCCAAACTTTGCTCTCTGCCAAAGTTCTTATGCACCCAAGTCTTCAAACTCTGCTGTCTGCAACATTTCTTCTCCACCCCAGTCTCCAACCTGTGCTCTCTTTAACAGTCCTTCTGCACTCCAGTCTCCAGTATCTGCTCTCTGAAACGATCCTTCTTCTATCCAGTCTCCAAACTCTGCTGTCTGTAAAAGTCCTTTTGTATCACAGTCTCCAACCTCTTCACTTTGTAATGGTCCATCTGCTCCCAAATTGCCAACCTCTGTTTTCTGTAACAGTCCTTCTGCACCCCAGTCTCCAAACTCTTCTTTCTGCACCGATCTTTCTACACCTCAGTTTCCAATTGCTGCTCTCTGTAAAAGTCTTTCTGCACCTCAGTCTCCATCCTTTGCTCTCTGTAATTGTCCTTCTGCACCCCAGTCTCCAATCTCTGCTCTCTGTAACAATCCTTCTGCACCTCTGTCTCCAACGTCTACTCTCTGTAACAGTCCCACTGCACCCCAGCCTCCCACATCTGCTCTCTGCAATGGTCCTTCTGCACCCCAGTCTCTAACCACTTCTCTCTATAACACTCCTTCTGCATCCCAATTTCCAACCTCGCCTCTCTGTAACAGTCCTTCTAAGCCTCAGTCTGAAACTTCTGCTCTCTGCAACAATCCTTCTAAACAACAGTCTCCATACTGTGCTATCTGTTACAATCCTTCTGCACCCCAGTCTCCAACATCTGCTCTCTGTAACAGGTTTTCTGCAACACAGTCTCCAAACTCTGATCTCTGTATCAGGCCTTCTTCACCCCATTCTTTAACCACTGCTCTCTGCAAAAGTCCTTCTACAACCCAGTCTCCAACCTCTGCTCTCTGCAACGATCCTTCTGCATCCCAGTCTTCTCTCTGTAAGATCCTTCTGCACTCTGTTCTCCAAACTTTGCAATCTCTAACAGTCATTCTGCACGTCAGTCTCCAACCTCATCTCTCTGCAACGGCTCTTGTGCACCTCAGTATCCAACCTCTGTTCTCTGCAGCTGTCCTTCTGCCCCCCAGGCTAAAAACTCTGCTCTCTGTAACAGTCCTTCTCCACCCCAATCTCCAAACTCTACTTTCCGTATCAGTTATTCTGTACCCCAGTCTAAAACCTCTGCTGACTGTAACATTCCTTCTGCACCTCAGTCTCCAACCTCTGCTCTCTGCAATGATCCTTCTGCATCCCAGTCTCACACGTCTGCTCTCTGCAATGGTCCTTCTGCCCCCCAGTCTCCAAACTCTGCTCTCTGTAACAGTCCTTCTGTACGGCAGTCTCCAACCTCTTCTTTCTATAATGGTCCTTCTACACCCCAATTTCCAAACTCTACTCTCTGTAACAGTCCTTCTAAGCCTCAGTCTGAAACTTCTGCTCTCTGCAACAATCTTTCTAAACCCCAGTCTCCAAACTGTGCTATCTGTAACAATCCTTCTGAACCCCAGTACCCAACACCTGCTCTCTGTAACAGGTCTCCTGCAACCCAGTCTCGAAACTCTGCTCTCTGTAACAGGCCTTCTGCACCACAGTCTCCAACTTCTTCTCTCTGCAAAAGTCTTTCTACACCCCAGTCTTCAACGTCTGCTCTCTGCAATGATCCTATTGCACCCCAGTCTCCAACCTCTGCTTTCTGCAAAAGTCCTTCTGCATCCCATTCTCAAACCTATGCTCTCTGCAACGATCCTTCTGCATCCCAGTCTCCAAAGTCTGCTCTCTGTAAGATCATTCTGGACCCCGTTTTCCAATCTTTGCTCTCTATAACAGTCATTCTGTACTTCAGTCTCCAAGCTTATCTCTCTGCAACGGCCCTTGTGCACTCCAGTATCTAACCTCTGTTCTCTGTAGCTGTCCTTCTGCACCCCTGTTTACAAACTCTGCTCCCTGTAACAGTCCTTCTGCACCCCAGTCCCAAACTCTACTTTCCGTATCAGTTATTCTGCACCCCAGTCTGAAACCTCTGCTCTCTGTAACAGTCCTTCTGCACCTCAGTCTTCAAACTCTGCTCTCCGCAACAGTCCTTCTGCACACCAGTCTCAAACCTCTGCTCTGTGCAAAAGTCCTTCTACACACCAGTCTCCAACATCTGCTCTCTGCAACAATCCTTCTGCATCCCAGTCTCCAACGTCTGCTCTCTGCAACAGTCCTTCTTCACCCTAGTATCCAAACTCTGCTCTCTGCTACAGTCCTTGTAAACCCCAGTCTCCAACCTCTGCTCTCTTCAACATTTCTTCTGCACCCCAGGCTCCAACCTGTGCTCTCTCTAACTATTCTACTGCACCTCGGTCTCAAAACTCTGCTCTCTGTAGCAATCCTTCTGCACCTCAGTCTCCAACCTCTGCTCTCTGCAACGATCCTTCTGCACCCCAGTCTCCAACGTCTGTTCTCTGCAACAGTCCTTCTGACCCCAGTCTCCAGCCTCTGCTCTCTGTAACATCCTTCTCCAATCCAGTTTCCAAACTCTTCTCTAGGTGACATTCCTTCTTCACCCAAGTCTCCACCCTCTGCTTTTTTGTAACAGTACTTCTGTACCACAGTCTTCAATCTCTGCACACTGCAACATTTCTTCTGCACCCCAGTCTCCAAACTGTGCTCTCTGTAACTGTATTTCTGACCCCAGTCTCCAAACTCTGCTCTCTGTAACGATCCTTCTGCACCTCAGTCTCCAACCTCTGCTTTCTGCAATGATCCTTCTGCACCACAGTTTCCAAACTCTGCACTCTGTAACAGTCTTTCTACACATAGTCTCCAACCTCTTCTCTCTGTTCCAATCTTTCTGCACCTCAGTCTCCAAACTCTGCTCTCTGTAACAGGCTTACTGCACCCCAGTCTTCAACCTCTGCTCTCTGTAAGAGTTCTTCTGCACCGAATCTCGAATCTCTGCTCTCTGTAACAGTCTTTCTGCAGCCCAGTCTCCAACCTCTTTTCTCTGCAACGATCCTTCTGGACCTCAGTCTCCAACCTCTGCTCTCTGCAAAAGTCCTTCTGCATCCCAGTCTGCAGTCTCTGCTCTCTGTAAGATCCTTTTGCATCCCTTTCTCCAACCTCTTCTCTCTGT
>NW_027525392.1:0-20139 GCF_052094955.1 Ictidomys tridecemlineatus | reverse complement strand
TCCTATAGGGATACATGTATTTCGAACTCTAAATCAAACACGGTTTGTGCTAGCTCTTTGAAACTTGACACAATAAAGCAGTTTCAAGTTCTATCTCTATGGTTTGTTTGCTGTTGATGTAGCCCTAAGCAGAGACTGGCGAGAATCACTTTCATGGAAAGGGCCTGCCAAGCTTCCAAAAAACTACGAGTTGCCTGAAATCTCAGCACACACTTTTTCACCCAATCTTGATGAAACTTTCAGGTAATGATCAGTACACCAATCCCACTTGGCTCGCCAAATTTCGTTCTTCTAGGTTAAACCGTTCGTTGGCAGTAAACGGTTTCATTTTGAGGTTTCACTCTGTTTTCTCCTATAGGGATACATGTATTTGGAACTCTAAATCAAACACGGTTTGTGCTAGCTCTTTGAAACTTGACACAATAAAGCAGTTTCAAGTTCTATCTCAATGGTTTGTTTGCTGTTGATGTAGCCCTAAGCAGAGACTGGCGAGAATCACTTTCATGGAAAGGGCCTGCCAAGCTTCCAAAAAACTACGAGTTGCCTGAAATCTCAGCAAACACTTTTTCACCCATCTTCATGAAACTTTCAGGTAATGATCAGTACACCAATCCCACTTGGCTCGCCAAATTTCGTTCTTCTAGGTTAAACCGTTCGTTGGCAGTAACCGGTTTCATTTTGAGGTTTCACTCTGTTTTCTCCTATAGGGATACATGTATTTGGAACTCTAAATCAAACACGGTTTGTGCTAGCTCTTTGAAACTTGACACAATAAAGCAGTTTCAAGTTCTATCTCTATGGTTTGTTTGCTGTTGATGTAGCCCTAAGCAGAGACTGGCGAGAATCACTTTCATGGAAAGGGCCTGCCAAGCTTCCAAAAAACTACGAGTTGCCTGAAATCTCAGCAAACACTTTTTCACCCAATCTTGATGATTCTTTCAGGTAATGATCAGTACACCAATCCCACTTGGCTCGCCAAATTTCGTTCTTCTAGGTTAAACCATTCGTTGGCAGTAACCGGTTTCATTTTGAGGTTTCACTCTGTTTTCTCCTATAGGGATACATGTATTTGGAACTCTAAATCAAACACGGTTTGTGCTAGCTCTTTGAAACTTGACACAATAAAGCAGTTTCAAGTTCTATCTCTATCGTTTGTTTGCTGTTGATGTAGCCCTAAGCAGAGACTGGCGAGAATCACTTTCATTGAAAGGGCCTGCCAAGCTTCCAAAAAACTACGAGTTGCCTGAAATCTCAGCAAACACTTTTTCACCCAATCTTGATGAAACTTTCAGGTAATGATCAGTACACCAATCCCACTTGGCTCGCCAAATTTCGTTCTTCTAGGTTAAACCGTTCGTTGGCAGTAAACGGTTTCATTTTGAGGTTTCACTCTGTTTTCTCCTATAGGGATACATGTATTTGGAACTCTAAATCAAACACGGTTTGTGCTAGCTCTTTGAAACTTGACACAATAAAGCAGTTTCAAGTTCTATCTCAAGGGTTTGTTTGCTGTTGATGTAGCCCTAAGCAGAGACTGGCGAGAATCACTTTCATGGAAAGGGCCTGCCAAGCTTCCAAAAAACTACGAGTTGCCTGAAATCTCAGCAAACACTTTTTCACCCATCTTCATGAAACTTTCAGGTAATGATCAGTACACCAATCCCACTTGGCTCGCCAAATTTCGTTCTTCTAGGTTAAACCGTTCGTTGGCAGTAACCGGTTTCATTTTGAGGTTTCACTCTGTTTTCTCCTATAGGGATACATGTATTTGGAACTCTAAATCAAACACGGTTTGTGCTAGCTCTTTGAAACTTGACACAATAAAGCAGTTTCAAGTTCTATCTCTATGGTTTGTTTGCTGTTGATGTAGCCCTAAGCAGAGACTGGCGAGAATCACTTTCATGGAAAGGGCCTGCCAAGCTTCCAAAAAACTACGAGTTGCCTGAAATCTCAGCAAACACTTTTTCACCCAATCTTGATGATTCTTTCAGGTAATGATCAGTACACCAATCCCACTTGGCTCGCCAAATTTCGTTCTTCTAGGTTAAACCATTCGTTGGCAGTAACCGGTTTGATTTTGAGGTTTCAGTCTGTTTTCTCCTATAGGGATACATGTATTTGGAACTCTAAATCAAACACGGTTTGTGCTAGCTCTTTGAAACTTGACACAATAAAGCAGTTTCAAGTTCTATCTCTATCGTTTGTTTGCTGTTGATGTAGCCCTAAGCAGAGACTGGCGAGAATCACTTTCATTGAAAGGGCCTGCCAAGCTTCCAAAAAACTACGAGTTGCCTGAAATCTCAGCAAACACTTTTTCACCCAATCTTGATGAAACTTTCAGGTAATGATCAGTACACCAATCCCACTTGGCTCGCCAAATTTCGTTCTTCTAGGTTAAACCGTTCGTTGGCAGTAACCGGTTTCATTTTGAGGTTTCACTCTGTTTTCTCCTATAGGGATACATGTGTTTGGAACTCTAAATCAAACACGGTTTGTGCTAGCTCTTTGAAACTTGACACAATAAAGCAGTTTCAAGTTCTATCTCTATGGATTGTTTGCTGTTGATGTAGCCCTAAGCAGAGACTGGCGAGAATCACTTTCATGGAAAGGGCCTGCCAAGCTTCCAAAAAACTACGAGTTGCCTGAAATCTCAGCACACACTTTTTCACCCAATCTTGATGATACTTTCAGGTGATGATCAGTACACCAATCCCACTTGGCTCGCCAAATTTCGTTCTTCTAGGTTAAACCGTTAGTTGGCAGTAAGCGGTTTCATTTTGAGGTTTCACTCTGTTTTTTCCTATAGGGATACATGTATTTCGAACTCTAAATCAAACACGGTTTGTGCTAGCTCTTTGAAACTTGACACAATAAAGCAGTTTCAAGTTCTATCTGTATGGTTTGTTTGCTGTTGATGTAGCCCTAAGCAGAGACTGGCGAGAATCACTTTCATGGAAAGGGCCTGCCAAGCTTCCAAAAAACTATGAGTTGCCTGAAATCTCAGCACACACTTTTCACCCAATCTTCATGAAACTTTCAGGTAATGATCAGTACACCAGTCCCACTTGGCTCGCCAAATTTCGTTCTTCTAGGTTAAACCGTTCGTTGGCAGTAAACGGTTTCATTTTGAGGTTTCACTCTGTTTTCTCCTATAGTGATACATGTATTTGGAACTCTAAATCAAACACGGTTTGTGCTAGCTCTTTGTAACTTGACACAATAAAGCAGTTTCAAGTTCTATCTCAATGGTTTGTTTGCTGTTGATGTAGCCCTAAGCAGAGACTGGCGAGAATCACTTTCATGGAAAGGGCCTGCCAAGCTTCCAAAAAACTACGAGTTGCCTGAAATCTCAGCAAACACTTTTTCACCCATCTTCATGAAACTTTCAGGTAATGATCAGTACACCAATCCCACTTGGCTCGCCAAATTTCGTTCTTCTAGGTTAAACCGTTCGTTGGCAGTAACCGGTTTCATTTTGAGGTTTCACTCTGTTTTCTCCTATAGGGATACATGTATTTGGAACTCTAAATCAAACACGGTTTGTGCTAGCTCTTTGAAACTTGACACAATAAAGAAGTTTCAAGTTCTATCTCTATGGTTTGTTTGCTGGTGATGTAGCCCTAAGCAGAGACTGGCGAGAATCACTTTCATGGAAAGGGCCTGCCAAGCTTCCAAAAAACTACGAGTTGCCTGAAATCTCAGCAAACACTTTTTCACCCAATCTTGATGATTCTTTCAGGTAATGATCAGTACACCAATCCCACTTGGCTCGCCAAATTTCGTTCTTCTAGGTTAAACCATTCGTTGGCAGTAACCGGTTTCATTTTGAGGTTTCACTCTGTTTTCTCCTATAGGGATACATGTATTTGGAACTCTAAATCAAACACGGTTTGTGCTAGCTCTTTGAAAGTTGACACAATAAAGCAGTTTCAAGTTCTATCTCTATCGTTTGTTTGCTGTTGATGTAGCCCTAAGCAGAGACTGGCGAGAATCACTTTCATTGAAAGGGCCTGCCAAGCTTCCAAAAAACTACGAGTTGCCTGAAATCTCAGCAAACACTTTTTCACCCAATCTTGATGAAACTTTCAGGTAATGATCAGTACACCAATCCCACTTGGCTCGCCAAATTTCGTTCTTCTAGGTTAAACCTTTCGTTGGCAGTAACCGGTTTCATTTTGAGGTTTCACTCTGTTTTCTCCTATAGGGATACATGTGTTTGGAACTCTAAATCAAACACGGTTTGTGCTAGCTCTTTGAAACTTGACACAATAAAGCAGTTTCAAGTTCTATCGCTATGGATTGTTTGCTGTTGATGTAGCCCTAAGCAGAGACTGGCGAGAATCACTTTCATGGAAAGGGCCTGCCAAGCTTCCAAAAAACTACGAGTTGCCTGAAATCTCAGCACACACTTTTTCACCCAATCTTGATGATACTTTCAGGTGATGATCAGTACACCAATCCCACTTGGCTCGCCAAATTTCGTTCTTCTAGGTTAAACCGTTAGTTGGCAGTAAGCGGTTTCATTTTGAGGTTTCACTCTGTTTTTTCCTATAGGGATACATGTATTTCGAACTCTAAATCAAACACGGTTTGTGCTAGCTCTTTGAAACTTGACACAATAAAGCAGTTTCAAGTTCTTTCTGTATGGTTTGTTTGCTGTTGATGTAGCCCTAAGCAGAGACTGGCGAGATTCACTTTCATGGAAAGGGCCTGCCAAGCTTCCAAAAAACTACGAGTTGCCTGAAATCTCAGCAAACACTTTTTCACCCAATCTTGATGATTCTTTCAGGTAATGATCAGTACACCAATCCCACTTGGCTCGCCAAATTTCGTTCTTCTAGGTTAAACCATTCGTTGGCAGTAACCGGTTTCATTTTGAGGTTTCACTCTGTTTTCTCCTATAGGGATACATGTATTTGGAACTCTAAATCAAACACGGTTTGTGCTAGCTCTTTGAAACTTGACACAATAAAGCAGTTTCAAGTTCTATCTCTATCGTTTGTTTGCTGTTGATGTAGCCCTAAGCAGAGACTGGCGAGAATCACTTTCATTGAAAGGGCCTGCCAAGCTTCCAAAAAACTACGAGTTGCCTGAAATCTCAGCAAACACTTTTTCACCCAATCTTGATGAAACTTTCAGGTAATGATCAGTACACCAATCCCACTTGGCTCGCCAAATTTCGTTCTTCTAGGTTAAACCGTTCGTTGGCAGTAACCGGTTTCATTTTGAGGTTTCACTCTGTTTTCTCCTATAGGGATACATGTGTTTGGAACTCTAAATCAAACACGGTTTGTGCTAGCTCTTTGAAACTTGACACAATAAAGCAGTTTCAAGTTCTATCTCTATGGATTGTTTGCTGTTGATGTAGCCCTAAGCAGAGACTGGCGAGAATCACTTTCATGGAAAGGGCCTGCCAAGCTTCCAAAAAACTACGAGTTGCCTGAAATCTCAGCACACACTTTTTCACCCAATCTTGATGATACTTTCAGGTGATGATCAGTACACCAATCCCACTTGGCTCGCCAAATTTCGTTCTTCTAGGTTATACCGTGAGTTGGCAGTAAGCGGTTTCATTTTGAGGTTTCACTCTGTTTTTTCCTATAGGGATACATGTATTTCGAACTCTAAATCAAACACGGTTTGTGCTAGCTCTTTGAAACTTGACACAATAAAGCAGTTTCAAGTTCTATCTGTATGGTTTGTTTGCTGTTGATGTAGCCCTAAGCAGAGACTGGCGAGAATCACTTTCATGGAAAGGGCCTGCCAGGCTTCCAAAAAACTATGAGTTGCCTGAAATCTCAGCACACACTTTTCACCCAATCTTCATGAAACTTTCAGGTAATGATCAGTACACCAGTCCCACTTGGCTCGCCAAATTTCGTTCTTCTAGGTTAAAACGTTCGTTGGCAGTAAACGGTTTCATTTTGAGGTTTCACTCTGTTTTCTCCTATAGTGATACATGTATTTGGAACTCTAAATCAAACACGGTTTGTGCTAGCTCTTTGTAACTTGACACAATAAAGCAGTTTCAAGTTCTATCTCAATGGTTTGTTTGCTGTTGATGTAGCCCTAAGCAGAGACTGGCGAGAATCACTTTCATGGAAAGGGCCTGCCAAGCTTCCAAAAAATTACGAGTTGCCTGAAATCTCAGCACACACTTTTTCCACCCATCTTCATGAAACTTTCATGTAATGATCAGTACACCAATCCCACTTGGCTCGCCAAATTTCGTTCTTCTAGGTTAAATCGTTCGTTGGCAGTAACCGGTTTCATTTTGAGGTTTCACTCTGTTTTCTCCTATAGGGATACATGTATTTTGGAACTCTAAATCAAACACGGTTTGTGCTAGCTCTTTGAAACTTGACACAATAAAGCAGTTTCAAGTTCTATCTCTATGGATTGTTTGCTGTTGATGTAGCCCTAAGCAGAGACTGGCGAGAATCACTTTCATGGAAAGGGCCTGCCAAGCTTCCAAAAAACTACGAGTTGCCTGAAATCTCAGCAAACACTTTTTCACCAAATCTTGATGATTCTTTCAGGTAATGATCAGTACACCAATCCCACTTGGCTCGCCAAATTTCGTTCTTCTAGGTTAAACCATTCGTTGGCAGTAACTGGTTTCATTTTGAGGTTACACTCTGTTTTCTCCTATAGGGATACATGTATTTGGAACTCTAAATCAAACACGGTTTGTGCTAGCTCTTTGAAACTTGACACAATAAAGCAGTTTCAAGTTCTATCTCTATCGTTTGTTTGCTGTTGATGTAGCCCTAAGCAGAGACTGGCGAGAATCACTTTCATTGACAGGGCCTGCCAAGCTTCCAAAAAACTACGAGTTGCCTGAAATCTCAGCAAACACTTTTTCACCCAATCTTGATGAAACTTTCAGGTAATGATCAGTACACCAATCCCACTTGGCTCGCCAAATTTCGTTCTTCTAGGTTAAACCGTTCGTTGGCAGTAACAGGTTTCATTTTGAGGTTTCACTCTGTTTTCTCCTATAGGGATACATGTGTTTGGAACTCTAAATCAAACACGGTTTGTGCTAGCTCTTTGAAACTTGACACAATAAAGCAGTTTCAAGTTCTATCTCTATGGATTGTTTGCTGTTGATGTAGCCCTAAGCAGAGACTGGCGAGAATCACTTTCATGGAAAGGGCCTGCCAAGCTTCCAAAAAACTACGAGTTGCCTGAAATCTCAGCACACACTTTTTCACCCAATCTTGATGATACTTTCAGGTGATGATCAGTACACCAATCCCACTTGGCTCGCCAAATTTCTTTCTTCTAGGTTAAACCGTTAGTTGGCAGTAAGCGGTTTCATTTTGAGGTTTCACTCTGTTTTTTCCTATAGGGATACATGTATTTCGACCTCTAAATCAAACACGGTTTGTGCTAGCTCTTTGAAACTTGACACAATAAAGCAGTTTCAAGTTCTATCTGTATGGTTTGTTTGCTGTTGATGTAGCCCTAAGCAGAGACTGGCGAGAATCACTTTCATGGAAAGGGCCTGCCAAGCTTCCAAAAAACTATGAGTTGCCTGAAATCTCAGCACACACTTTTCACCCAATCTTCATGAAACTTTCAGGTAATGATCAGTACACCAGTCCCACTTGGCTCGCCAAATTTCGTTCTTCTAGGTTAAACCGTTCGTTGGCAGTAAACGGTTTCATTTTGAGGTTTCACACTGTTTTCTCCTATAGTGATACATGTATTTGGAACTCTAAATCAAACACGGTTTGTGCTAGCTCTTTGTAACTTGACACAATAAAGCAGTTTCAAGTTCTATCTCAATGGTTTGTTTGCTGTTGATGTAGCCCTAAGCAGAGACTGGCGAGAATCACTTTCATGGAAAGGGCCTGCCAAGCTTCCAAAAAACTACGAGTTGCCTGAAATCTCAGCAAACACTTTTTCACCCATCATCATGAAACTTTCAGGTAATGATCAGTACACCAATCCCACTTGGCTCGCCAAATTTCGTTCTTCTAGGTTAAACCGTTCGTTGGCAGTAACCGGTTTCATTTTGAGGTTTCACTCTGTTTTCTCCTATAGGGATACATGTATTTGGAACTCTAAATCAAACACGGTTTGTGCTAGCTCTTTGAAACTTGACACAATAAAGAAGTTTCATGTTCTATCTCTATGGTTTGTTTGCTGGTGATGTAGCCCTAAGCAGAGACTGGCGAGAATCACTTTCATGGAAAGGGCCTGCCAAGCTTCCAAAAAACTACGAGTTGCCTGAAATCTCAGCAAACACTTTTTCACCCAATCTTGATGATTCTTTCAGGTAATGATCAGTACACCAATCCCACTTGGCTCGCCAAATTTCGTTCTTCTAGGTTAAACCATTCGTTGGCAGTAACCGGTTTCATTTTGAGGTTTCACTCTGTTTTCTCCTATAGGGATACATGTATTTGGAACTCAAAATCAAACACGGTTTGTGCTAGCTCTTTGAAACTTGACACAATAAAGCAGTTTCAAGTTTTATCTCTATCGTTTGTTTGCTGTTGATGTAGCCCTAAGCAGAGACTGGCGAGAATCACTTTCATTGAAAGGGCCTGCCAAGCTTCCAAAAAACTACGAGTTGCCTGAAATCTCAGCAAACACTTTTTCACCCAATCTTGATGAAACTTTCAGGTAATGATCAGTACACCAATCCCACTTGGCTCGCCAAATTTCGTTCTTCTAGGTTAAACCGTTCGTTGGCAGTAACCGGTTTCATTTTGAGGTTTCACTCTGTTTTCTCCTATAGGGATACATGTGTTTGGAACTCTAAATCAAACACGGTTTGTGCTAGCTCTTTGAAACTTGACACAATAAAGCAGTTTCAAGTTCTATCTCTATGGATTGTTTGCTGTTGATGTAGCCCTAAGCAGAGACTGGCGAGAATCACTTTCATGGAAAGGGCCTGCCAAGCTTCCAAAAAACTACGAGTTGCCTGAAATCTCAGCACACACTTTTTCACCCAATCTTGATGATACTTTCAGGTGATGATCAGTACACCAATCTCACTTGGCTCGCCAAATTTCGTTCTTCTAGGTTAAACCGTGAGTTGGCAGTAAGCGGTTTCATTTTGAGGTTTCACTCTGTTTTTTCCTATAGGGATACATGTATTTCGAACTCTAAATCAAACACGGTTTGTGCTAGCTCTTTGAAACTTGACACAATAAAGCAGTTTCAAGTTCTATCTGTATGGTTTGTTTGCTGTTGATGTAGCCCTAAGCAGAGACTGGCGAGAATCACTTTCATGGAAAGGGCCTGCCAGGCTTCCAAAAAACTATGAGTTGCCTGAAATCTCAGCACACACTTTTCACCCAATCTTCATGAAACTTTCAGGTAATGATCAGTACACCAGTCCCACTTGGCTCGCCAAATTTCGTTCTTCTAGGTTAAAACGTTCGTTGGCAGTAAACGGTTTCATTTTGAGGTTTCACTCTGTTTTCTCCTATAGTGATACATGTATTTGGAACTCTAAATCAAACACGGTTTGTGCTAGCTCTTTGTAACTTGACACAATAAAGCAGTTTCAAGTTCTATCTCAATGGTTTGTTTGCTGTTGATGTAGCCCTAAGCAGAGACTGGCGAGAATCACTTTCATGGAAAGGGCCTGCCAAGCTTCCAAAAAATTACGAGTTGCCTGAAATCTCAGCACACACTTTTTCACCCATCTTCATGAAACTTTCATGTAATGATCAGTACACCAATCCCACTTGGCTCGCCAAATTTCGTTCTTCTAGGTTAAATCGTTCGTTGGCAGTAACCGGTTTCATTTTGAGGTTTCACTCTGTTTTCTCCTATAGGGATACATGTATTTGGAACTCTAAATCAAACACGGTTTGTGCTAGCTCTTTGAAACTTGACACAATAAAGCAGTTTCAAGTTCTATCTGTATGGTTTGTTTGCTGTTAATGTAGCCCTAAGCAGAGACTGGCGAGAATCACTTTCATGGAAAGGGCCTGCCAAGCTTCCAAAAAACTACGAGTTGCCTGAAATCTCAGCAAACACTTTTTCACCAAATCTTGATGATTCTTTCAGGTAATGATCAGTACACCAATCCCACTTGGCTCGCCAAATTTCGTTCTTCTAGGTTAAACCATTCGTTGGCAGTAACTGGTTTCATTTTGAGGTTACACTCTGTTTTCTCCTATAGGGATACATGTATTTGGAACTCTAAATCAAACACGGTTTGTGCTAGCTCTTTGAAACTTGACACAATAAAGCAGTTTCAAGTTCTATCTCTATGGTTTGTTTGCTGTTGATGTAGCCCTAAGCAGAGACTGGCGAGAATCACTTTCATGGAAAGGGCCTGCCAAGCTTCCAAAAAACTACGAGTTCCCTGAAATCTCAGCATACACTTTTTCACCCAATCTTGATGAAACTTTCAGGTAATGATCAGTACACCAATCCCACTTGGCTCGCCAAATTTCGTTCTTCTAGGTTAAACCATTCGTTGGAAGTAACCGGTTTCATTTTTAGGTTTCACTCTGTTTTTTCCTATAGGGATACATGTATTTGGAACTCTAAATCAAACACGGTTTGTGCTAGCTCTTTGAAACTTGACACAATAAAGCAGTTTCAAGTTATATCTCTATGGTTTGTTTGCTGTTGATGTAGCCCTAAGCAGAGACTGGCGAGAATCACTTTCATGGAAAGGGCCTGCCAAGCTTCCAAAAAACTACGAGTTGCCTGAAATCTCAGCAAACACTTTTTCACCCAATCTTGATGAAACTTTCAGGTAATGATCAGTACACCAATCCCACTTGGCTCGCCAAATTTCGTTCTTCTAGGTTAAACCGTTCGTTGGCAGTAACCGGTTTCATTTTGAGGTTTCACTCTGTTTTCTCCTATAGGGATACATGTGTTTGGAACTCTAAATCAAACACGGTTTGTGCTAGCTCTTTGAAACTTGACACAATAAAGCAGTTTCAAGTTCTATCTCTATGGATTGTTTGCTGTTGATGTAGCCCTAAGCAGAGACTGGCGAGAATCACTTTCATGGAAAGGGCCTGCCAAGCTTCCAAAAAACTACGAGTTGACAGAAATCTCAGCACACACTTTTTCACCCCATCTTGATAAAACTTTCAGGTAATGATCAGTACACCAATCCCACTTGGCTCGCCAAATTTCGTTCTTCTACGTTACACCGTTAGTTGGCAGTAACCGGTTTCATTTTGAGGTTTCACTGTTTTTTCTCCTATAGGGATACATGTATTTGGAACTCTAAATCAAACACGGTTTATGCTAGCTCTTTGAAACTTGACACAATAAAGAAGTTTCAAGTTCTCTCTCTATGGTTTGTTTGCTGTTGATGTAGCCCTAAGCAGAGACTGGCGAGAATCACTTTCATGGAAAGGGCCTGCCAAGCTTTTAAAAAACTACGAGTTGCCTGAAATCTCAGCAAACACTTTTTCACCCAATCTTGTTGAAACTTTCAGGTAATGATCAGTACACCAGTCTTACTTGGCTTGCCAAATTTCGTTCTTCTAGGTTAAACCGTTCGTTGGCAGTAACCGGTTTCGTTTTCAGGTTTCACTCTGTTTTCTCCTATAGGGATACATGTATTTGGAACTCTAAATCAAACACGGTTTGTGCTAGCTCTTTGAAACTTGACACAATAAAGCAGTTTCAACTTCTTTCTCTATGGTTTGTTTGCTGTTGATGTAGCCCTAAGCAGAGACTGGCGAGAATCACTTTCATGGAAAGGGCCTGCCAAGCTTCCAAAAAACTACGAGTTGCCTGAAATCTCAGCACACACTTTTTAACCCAATCTTGTTGAAACTTTCAGGTAATAATCAGGACACCAATCCCACTTGGCTCGCCAAATTTCGTTCTTCTAGGTTAAACCGTTCATTGGCAGAAACCGGGTTCATTTTGAGGTTTCTCTCTGTTTTCTCCTATACGGATACATGTATTTGGAACTCTAAATCAAACACGGTTTGTGCTAGCTCTTTGAAACTTGACACATTAAAGCAGTTTCAAGTTCTATGTCTATGGTTTGTTTGCTGTTGATGTAGCCCTAAGCAGAGACTGGCGAGAATCACTTTCATGGAAAGGGCCTGCCAAGCTTCCAAAAAACTACGAGTTGCCTGAAATCTCAGCAAACACTTTTTCACCCAATCTTGATGAAACTTTCAGGTAATGATCAGTACACCAATCCCACTTGGCTCGCCAAATTTCGTTCTTCTAGGTTCATCCGTTCGTTGGAAGTAACCGGTTTCGTTTTGAGGTTTCACTCTGTTTTCTCCTATAGGGATACATGTATTTGGAACTCTAAATCAAACACGGTTTGTGCTAGCTCTTTGAAACTTGACACAATAAAGCAGTTTCAAGTTCTATCTCTATGGTTTGTTTGCTGTTGATGTAGCCCTAAGCAGAGACTGGCGAGAATCACTTTCATGGAAAGGGCCTGCCAAGCTTTTAAAAAACTACGAGTTGCCTGAAATCTCAGCAAACACTTTTTCACCCAATCTTTATGAAACTTTCAGGTAATGATCAGTACACCAGTCCCACTTGGCTCGCCAAATTTCGTTCTTCTAGGTTAAACCGTTCGTTGGCAGTAACCGGTTTCGTTTTCAGGTTTCACTCTGTTTTCTCCTATAGGGATACATGTATTTGGAACTCTAAATCAAACACGGTTTGTGCTAGCTCTTTGAAACTTGACACAATAAAGCAGTTTCAACTTCTATCTCTATGGTTTGTTTGCTGTTGATGTAGCCCTAAGCAGAGACTGGCGAGAATCACTTTCATGGAAAGGGCCTGCCAAGCTTCCAAAAAACTACGAGTTGCCTGAAATCTCAGCACACACTTTTTAACCCAATCTTGATGAAACTTTCAGGTAATAATCAGTACACCAATCCCACCTGGCTCGCCAAATTTCGTTCTTCTAGGTTAAACCGTTCATTGACAGTAACCGGTTTCATTTTGAGGTTTCACTCTGTTTTCTCCTATAGGGATACATGTATTTGGAACTCTAAATCAAACACGGTTTGTGCTAGCTCTTTGAAACTTGACACAATAAAGCAGTTTCAAGTTCTATCTCTATGGTTTGTTTGCTGTTGATGTAGCCCTAAGCAGAGACTGGCGAGAATCACTTTCATGGAAAGGGCCTGCCAAGCTTCCAAAAAACTACGAGTTCCCTGAAATCTCAGCATACACTTTTTCACCCAATCTTGATGAAACTTTCAGGTAATGATCAGTACACCAATCCCACTTGGCTCGCCAAATTTCGTTCTTCTAGGTTAAACCATTCGTTGGAAATAACCGGTTTCATTTTGAGTTTTCACTCTGTTTTCTCCTATAGGGATACATGTATTTGGAACTCTAAATCAAACACGGTTTGTGCTAGCTATTTGAAACTTGACACAATAAAGCAGTTTCAAGTTCTATCTCTATGGTTTGTTTGCTGTTGATGTAGCCCTAAGCAGAGACTGGCGAGAATCACTTTCATGGAAAGGGCCTGCCAAGCTTCCAAAAAACTACGAGTTGCCTGAAATCTCAGCAAACACTTTTTCACCCAATCTTGATGAAACTTTCAGGTAATGATCAGTACACCAATCCCACTTGGCTCGCCAAATTTCGTTCTTCTATGTTAAACCGTTCGTTGGAAGTAACCGGTTTCGTTTTGAGGTTTCACTCTTTTTCTCCTATAGGGATACATGTATTTGGAACTCTAAATCAAACACGGTTTGTGCTAGCTCTTTGAAACTTGACACAATAAAGCAGTTTCAAGTTCTATCTCTATGGTTTGTTTGCTGTTGATGTAGCCCTAAGCAGAGACTGGCGAGAATCACTTTCATGGAAAGGGCCTGCCAAGCTTCCAAAAAACTACGAGTTGCCTGAAATCTCAGCAAACACTTTTTCACCCAATCTTGATGAAACTTTCAGGTAATAATCAGTACACCAATCCCACCTGGCTCGCCAAATTTCGTTCTTCTAGGTTAAACCGTTCATTGACAGTAACCGGTTTCATTTTGAGGTTTCACTCTGTTTTCTCCTATAGGGATACATGTATTTGGAACTCTAAATCAAACACGGTTTGTGCTAGCTCTTTGAAACTTGACACAATAAAGCAGTTTCAAGTTCTATCTCTATGGTTTGTTTGCTGTTGATGTAGCCCTAAGCAGAGACTGGCGAGAATCACTTTCATGGAAAGGGCCTGCCAAGCTTCCAAAAAACTACGAGTTTCCTGAAATCTCAGCAAACACTTTTTCACCCAATCTTGATGAAACTTTCAGGTAATGATCAGTACACCAATCCCACTTGGCTCGCCAAATTTCGTTCTTCTAGGTTAAACCGTTCGTTGGCAGTAACCGGTTTCATTTTGAGGTTTCACTCTGTTTTCTCCTATAGGGATACATGTATTTGGAACTCTAAATCAAACACGGTTTGTGCTAGCTCTTTGAAACTTGACACAATAAAGCAGTTTCAAGTTCTATCTCTATGGTTTGTTTGCTGTTGATGTAGCCCTAAGCAGAGACTGGCGAGAATCACTTTCATGGAAAGGGCCTGCCAAGCTTCCAAAAAACTACGAGTTCCCTGAAATCTCAGCAAACACTTTTTCACCAAATCTTGATGATTCTTTCAGGTAATGATCAGTACACCAATCCCACTTGACTCGCCAAATTTCGTTCTTCTAGGTTAAATCATTCGTTGGCAGTAACTGGTTTCAATTTGAGGTTACACTCTGCTTTCTCCTATAGGGATACATGTATTTGGAACTCTAAATCAAACACGGTTTGTGCTAGCTCTTTGAAACTTGACAAAATAAAGCAGTATCAAGTTCTATCTCTATCGTTTTTTTGCTGTTGATGTAGCCTTAAGCAGAGACTGGCGAGAATCACTTTCATGGAAAGGGCCTGCCAAGCTTCCAAAAAACTACGAGTTGCCTGAAATCTAAGCAAACACTTTTTCACCCAATCTTGATGATACTTTCAGGTAATAATCAGTACACCAATCCCACCTGGCTCGCCAAATTTCGTTCTTCTAGGTTAAACCGTTCATTGACAGTAACCGGTTTCATTTTGAGGTTTCACTCTGTTTTCTCCTATAGGGATACATGTATTTGGAACTCTAAATCAAACACGGTTTGTGCTAGCTCTTTGAAACTTGACACAATAAAGCAGTTTCAAGTTCTATCTCTATGGTTTGTTTGCTGTTGATGTAGCCCTAAGCAGAGACTGGCGAGAATCACTTTCATGGAAAGGGCCTGCCAAGCTTCCAAAAACTACGAGTTGCCTGAAATCTCAGCACACACTTTTTCACCCAATCTTGATGAAACTTTCAGGTAATAATCAGTACACAAATCACACTTGGCTCGCCAAATTTCGTTCTTCTAGGTTAAACCGTTCGTTGGCAGTAACCGGGTTCATTTTGAGGTTTCACTCTGTTTTCTCCTATAGGGATACTTGTATTTGGAACTCTAAATCAAACACAGTTTGTGCTAGCTCTTTGAAACTTGACAATAAAGCAGTTTAGAGTTCTATCTCTATGGTTTGTTTGCTGTTCATGTAGCCCTAAGCAGAGACTGGCGAGAATCACTTTCATGGAAATGGCCTGCCAAGCTTCCAAAAAACTACGAGTTGCCTGAAATCTCAGCAAACATTTTTTCACCCAATCTTGATGAAACTTTCAGGTAATGATCAGTACACCAATCCAACTTGGCTTGCCAAATTTCGTTCTTCTAGGTTAAACCGTTCGTTGGCAGTAACTGGTTTCATTTTGAGGTTTCACTATGTTTTCTCCTATAGGGATACATGTATTTGGAACTCTAAATCAAACACGGTTTGTGCTAGCTCTTTGAAACTTGACACAATAAAGCAGTTTCAAGTTCTATCTCTATGGTTTGTTTGCTGTTGATGTTACCCTAATCAGAGACTGGCGAGAATCACTTTCATGGAAAGGGCCTGCCAAGCTTCCAAAAAACTACGAGTTGCCTGAAATCTCAGCACACACTTTTTCACCCCATCTTGATAAAACTTTCAGGTAATGATCAGTACACCAATCCCACTTGGCTCGCCAAATTTCGTTCTTCTACGTTACACCGTTAGTTGGCAGTAACCGGTTTCATTTTGAGGTTTCACTGTGTTTTCTCCTATAGGGATACATGTATTTGGAACTCTAAATCAAACACGGTTTATGCTAGCTCTTTGAAACTTGACACAATAAAGAAGTTTCAAGTTCTCTCTCTATGGTTTGTTTGCTGTTGATGTAGCCCTAAGCAGAGACTGGCGAGAATCACTTTCATGGAAAGGGCCTGCCAAGCTTCCAAAAAACTACGAGTTGCCTGAAATCTCAGCAAACACTTTTTCACCCAATCTTGTTGAAACTTTCAGGTAATGATCAGTACACCAATCCCACTTGGCTCGCCAAATTTCGTTCTTCTAGGTTAAACCGTTCGTTGGCAGTAACCGGTTTCGTTTTCAGGTTTCACTCTGTTTTCTCCTATAGGGATATATGTATTTGGAACTCTAAATCAAACACGGTTTGTGCTAGCTCTTTGAAACTTGACACAATAAAGCAGTTTCAACTTCTATCTCTATGGTTTGTTTGCTGTTGATGTAGCCCTAAGCAGAGACTGGCGAGAATCACTTTCATGGAAAGGGCCTGCCAAGCTTCCAAAAAACTACGAGTTGCCTGAAATCTCAGCACACACTTTTTAACCCAATCTTGATGAAACTTTCAGGTAATAATCAGTACACCAATCCCACTTGGCTCGCCAAATTTCGTTCTTCTAGGTTAAACCGTTCATGGGCAGAAACCGGGTTCATTTTGAGGTTTCTCTCTGTTTTCTCCTATACGGATACATGTATTTGGAACTCTAAATCAAACACGGTTTGTGCTAGCTCTTTGAAACTTGACACATTAAAGCAGTTTCAAGTTCTATGTCTATGGTTTGTTTGCTGGTGATGTAGCCCTAAGCAGAGACTGGCGAGAATCACTTTCATGGAAAGGGCCTGCCAAGCTTCCAAAAAACTACGAGTTGCCTGAAATCTCAGCAAACACTTTTTCACCCAATCTTGATGAAACTTTCAGGTAATGATCAGTACACCAATCCCACTTGGCTCGCCAAATTTCGTTCTTCTAGGTTAAACCGTTCGTTGGCAGTAACCGGTTTCGTTTTGAGGTTTCACTCTTTTTCTCCTATAGGGATACATGTATTTGGAACTCTAAATCAAACACGGTTTGTGCTAGCTCTTTGAAACTTGACACAATAAAGCAGTTTCAAGTTCTATCTCTATGGATTGTTTGCTGTTGATGTAGCCCTAAGCAGAGACTGGCGAGAATCACTTTCATGGTAAGGGCCTGCCAAGCTTCCAAAAAACTACGAGTTGCCTGAAATCTCAGCAAACACTTTTTCACCCAATCTTGATGAAACTTTCAGGTAATGATCAGTACACCAATCCCACTTGGCTCGCCAAATTTCGTTCTTCTAGGTTAAACCGTTAGTTGGCAGTAACCGGTTTCATTTTGAGGTTTCACTCTGTTTTCTCCTATAGGAATACATGTATTTGGAACTCTAAATCAAACACGGTTTGTGCTAGCTCTTTGAAACTTGACACAATAAAGCAGTTTCAAGTTCTATCTCTATGGATTGTTTGCTATTGATGTAGCCCTAAGCAGAGACTGGCGAGAATCACTTTCATGGAAAGGGCCTGCCAAGCTTCCAAAAAACTACGAGTTTCCTGAAATCTTAGCAAACACTTTTTCACCCAATCTTGATGAAACTTTCAGGTAATGATCAGTACACCAATCCCACTTGGCTCGCCAAATTTCGTTCTTCTAGGTTAAACCGTTCGTTGGCAGTAACTGGTTTCATTTTGAGGTTTCAATCTGTTTTCTCCTATAGGGATACTTGTATTTGGAACTCGAAATCAAACACGGTTTGTGCTAGCTCTTTGAAACTTGACACAATAAAGCAGTTTCAAGTTCTATCTGTATGGTTTGTTTGCTGTTGATGTAGCCCTAAGCAGAGACTGGCGAGAATCACTTTCATGGAAAGGGCCTGCCAAGCTTCCAAAAAACTACGAGTTGCCTGAAATCTCAGCAAACATTTTTTCACCCAATCTTGATGAAACTTTCAGGTAATGATCAGTACACCAATCCCACTTGGCTCGCCAAATTTCGTTCTTCTAGGTTAAACCGTTCGTTGGCAGTAACTGGTTTCATTTTGAGGTTTCACTATGTTTTCTCCTATAGGGATACATGTATTTGGAACTCTAAATCAAACACGGTTTTTGCTAGCTCTTTGAAACTTGACACAATAAAGCAGTTTTAAGTTCTATCGCTATGGTTTGTTTGCTGTTGATGTAGCCCTAAGCAGAGACTGGCGAGAATCACTTTCATGGAAAGGGCCTGCCAAGCTTCCAAAAAACTACGAGTTGCCTGAAATCTTAGCAAACACTTTTTCACCCAATCTTGATGAAACTTTCAGGTAATGATCAGTACACCAATCCCACTTGGCTCGCCAAATTTCGTTTTTCTAGGTTAAACCGTTTGTTGGCAGTATCCGGTTTCATTTTGAGGTTTCACTCTGTTTTCTCCTATAGGGATACATGTATTTGGAACTCTAAATCAAACACGGTTTGTGCTAGCTCTTTGAAACTTGACACAATAAAGAAGTTTCAAGTTCTATCTCTATGGTTTGTTTGATGTTGATGTAGCACTAAGCAGAGACTGGCGAGAATCACTTTCATGGAAAGGGCCTGCCAAGCTTCCAAAAAACTACGAGTTGCCAGAAATCTCAGCACACACTTTTTAACCCAACCTTGATGAAACTTTCAGGTAATGATCAGTACACCAATCCCACTTGGCTCGCCAAATTTCGTTCTTCTAGGTTAAACCGTTCGTTGGCAGTAACCGGTTTCATTTTGAGGTTTCACTCTGTTTTCTCCTATAGGGATACATGTATTTGGAACTCTAAATCAAACACGGTTTGTTCTAGCTCTTTGAAACTTGACACAATAAAGCAGTTTCAAGTTCTATCTCTATGGTTTGTTTGCTGTTTATGTAGCCCTAAGCAGAGACTGGCGAGAATCACTTTCATGGAAAGGGCCTGCCAAGCTTCCAAAAAACTACAAGTTTCCAGAAATCTCAGCACACCCTTTTTCACCCAATCTTGATGAAACTTTTAGGTAATGATCAGTACACCAATCCCACTTTGCTCGCCAAATTTCGTTCTCCTAGGTTAAACCATTCGTTGGCAGTAACCGGTTTCATTTTGAGGTTTCACTCTGTTTTCTCCTATAGGGATACATGTATTTGGAACTCTAAATCAAACACAGTTTGTGCTAGCTCTTTGAAACTTGACACAATAAAGCAGTTTCAAGTTCTATCTCTATGGTTTGTTTGCTGTTGATGTAGCCCTAAGCAGAGACTGGCGAGAATCACTTTCATGGAAAGGGCCTGCCAAGCTTCCAAAGAAATACGAGTTGCCTGAAATCTCAGCAAACACTTTTTCACCCAATCTTGATGATACTTTCAGGTAATGATCAGTACACCAATCCCACTTGGCTCGCCAAATTTCGTTCTTCTAGGTTAAACCGTTCGTTGGCAGTAACCGGTTTCATTTTGAGGTTTCACTCTGTTTTCTCCTATAGGGATACATGTATTTGGAACTCTAAATCAAACACGGTTTGTGCTAGCTCTTTGAAACTTGACACAATAAAGCAGTTTCAAGTTCTATCTCTATGGTTTGTTTGCTGTTGATGTAGCCCTAAGCAGAGACTGGCGAGAATCACTTTCATGGAAAGGGCCTGCCAAGCTTCCAAAAAACTACGAGTTGCCTGAAATCTAAGCAAACACTTTTTCACCCAATCTTGATGATACTTTCAGGTAATGATCAGTACACCAATCCCACTTGGCTCGCCAAATTTCGTTCTTCTAGGTTAAACCGTTCGTTGGCAGTAACCGGTTTCATTTTGAGGTTTCACTCTGTTTTCTCCTATAGGGATACATGTATTTGGAACTCTAAATCAAACACGGTTTGTGCTAGCTCTTTGAAACTTGACACAATAAAGCAGTTTCAAGTTCTATCTCTATGGTTTGTTTGCTGTTGATGTAGCCCTAAGCAGAGACTGGCGAGAATCACTTTCATGGAAAGGGCCTGCCAAGCTTCCAAAAAACTACGAGTTGCCTGAAATC